>NC_134851.1:36874044-37180354 GCF_965363235.1 Mytilus galloprovincialis | reverse complement strand
GAAATCATAATGACAGTAAAACTTCCTTTTTACTAATTAATTAATTATTAACTACTGCACTACACATTGTATACAGTAAGCAAAAGAATGAAATGATCTCTGCTGTATTAGTCTCAATTTGGAAGCAAAAATATTATATGAACAGTTAACCGGACAATAATCGACTAATGAATTGATCATTTAACTCCGATCTTACTATTGTGGATTCATTTATTTTCGTAAGTATCAATTTTTGTCGATTGAGTAAAACTCAAAATTTCGTAGATATTTAATTTTGTTGTTTTACTAAAGTCGATATTCAAGCCCATGGGAAATTTTTAATTCGTTGAACATTTAAATTCGTGGTTCTGCTGTACAAACAAAATCGACAAAAAAATTGTACCCAGCGAAAACAAATGAATCCACAGTATTTTACGTATATTTTACCTTTGTATTCAGTATTTTCATCAATATGATGTCTTAAAAAGCCAGTCGTGCCAGCAACCCACAATAAGCAAAAAATTAAAGAAAACATATTCTTTTCGGTACTAAAAAATTACTTTCAAAAATAGAACATCTGATTTATACCGAAAGTGAATCATGTGACAGATAAAAATGGCCAATGATTTAAATGAAAGTTGTTGGTTAATTAATACCTCCAAAACATGACTTTGTAGTGCTGATAAAAGTTGGCATTATTCATTCTATGTTTGAAATAAACAAACAAAAAAACAAAAAATCACATGGTTATTTAAGAATTAAAGTTAAGATAAAAAATTTATGAATTTCAGTATCTATAACATGTATAATATATTTGCTATTCTGTCAATAGTTGAGATAAATTATTTACAACCATTTAATTTGTAAATTAGATTCATTTTGTGTTATAAATCACCCGAATGATTTACTTTTTTCACTCCCATACTATCGATAAAGTGTTATCTAAGAATTTTTTAATTTAACATTTGATCAAAGTGGTTGGTTTGTAAATATAACGGAATTTGATGAGACTGTCATACAAAGTGAGAGGTTTAGCGCTATAAAACCAGCTTTAATCCACCATTTTCTACATTTTCTACAAATGCCTGTACCAAGTCAGAAATATGACAGTTGGTGTCTATTCCTTTTTAATGTGTTTTGTCATTTGATTTTGTCAGGTGAATTTCCGATTTGATTTTCCTCTGTGTTCAGTGTTTTTGTTATTTTACTTTTTGGTATGTTTATATTGTAAAGAAATATATAAGTATTTTGGGGCCCTTTATAGCTTGTTGTTCGGTGTGAGCCAAGGCTCCGTGTTGAAGGCCGTACATTGATCTATAATGGTTTACCTTTTTTAAATTGTTATTTGGATGGAGAGTTGTCTCATTGGCACTCACGTCACATCTTCCTATATCTTTTTATATACAAAGAACCTCTGAAAAAATAACACAAAATGCACGACTACCATTTCCCTAAAAGTATAACAATAGTATTGATCACTAACTAATGGAACCATTAAATGTTATATTTTCCGAATACTGAATTTTAACAAATGTTGGTGGAGAAATAGCTAAATATGTATTTATAATTTGAAAACGTGTTATTTTTGTAATTCGGAGGTTGTCCATACTAGTTAACAGGAAGATAATTCGAAGATTACTAATTGACACTTCAATAAAAAGAACGGGTTTGAATAATTCTCGTATTCTTGTCTTTCATAATGCCAATGTGTTTTGTCTATATGCCCTTTGTTGTTTCTTTGATACATATGACGTGGCTCTGTTCTTATACATCCCGTTATGGTGTTATTGTCAAACATTTTTGTATTCTTGTCTATCATTTTTTCTAAATTGTGCTTCGTCTAAATGCCTTATTATGTTTTTTTTATACTTATATGACTTGGCTCTTTACTTATACTTATAAAATTTGAACCAACCGTTTTGTCAGAAAAATTACACTGGTTATATAGCAATTTGACAAACACCAATTTTGATCATTGAGAAGCTTAATATCCCCTTTACAACACAACGTAATTAAAACGTTTACCTGACTTTACAGAGTTATCTCCCTGTAGTGTTAGGTACCACCTTAACAGTTAAATTTATAAATGCTTTGCTTTCAAATTGTTTTAACGCCGGAGATGTATATGGTAAAGAAGTGAATTATCATGATATAATAATATAAGAAGGAAGATAATATAACAGTTAAGGTAGATGGGGTGTCTAAATTATAATCCATAGAATTTTTTTGATAATTTGCCAAAATGTAGTTTATAACCTGTTTGTTTCAAAACATTAATTAAAAGAATGGGTCACTGGATTTATTTTCACACGACAGGTTGTGCAAAATTATCAGATTTAGTATAGAATATGCATGGGAAACCCAATTTTCCTCATTAAAACGAAAACTACACCATGGAATTTTTAGATAAAATATGAGAAGATGGCTGCAATATTATTCTTTCAGATAAGAAAAAGAAAAATGGGGGTCACCGAACTCGTTTTCTTGCTACATAATAAAATGGGTAAATTCCTAACACATTCTATTGTAAAAATAACACAATCTGAATTATCTGCCCTTGCATTTGAGTTATCTCCCCTTATTTTGCAAAGTTGGAAAAAATTGAATCAAACAAAAGTATTCGGTTAATGGTAAAATACAACCATAAATATGATAAAACATTGCATTTTCTATATTATAATGAAAAATCTTACACATGAATTACCTACTTGTCTCAAAATTTGCACATTTTATCAAAGATATAGACCTTGTTTTCTGGTATTTCAAAATCCAAAATGGAGGAAGACACCCTATCTACCTTAAGTATAATGTAATCCAAAACGAAAGCTATTCGAAGTTGTGGTTAGAGAACGATAGACCAGTCACATTAATTGATATAAATTTAAGTACAAAAATGCACTAAACTGTATAGCGGGTGTAAAATTTCGCGATTTTCATTGAATAAAATCTTTTATCAATGCATTAACATGTGCACTTTTAAATTGGCGGAATTTACTTTGACGATTTTTTTTGTCCGCGAACAAAAAAGCGGAAATTAACACCCGCCGAAAATAACTCGCTATACGGTAAGACAAAACAATAGACATTGTATAACATATTATGATATCAAAGGTTTACATAATGTTCTTTTTGATTTTTTCGAAGATCTTTTACTGCTTCTGCTAAAAACATGTATACGTTTTAATTAAAAAGAACAATTTTGTCAATTAAAATCATTGTTAATTATAAACAAGGAAGACATCTGTGTTTATTTCTGTTTATATTATTAGTACTTTGTTGTGACTAGTATTAAAATAACGTACCATCGTCTATCGAACCAGTTGTTTTAGCAGTTTAGAAAAGTTTAATTTTGTAAAATTACATTTACAAGTCTCTAAAATTAATAAACGAATTTCTCTCATAGCATGAAAAATGCTGTGAGTAAAATTTATCGCGAATGTCTTTCAGGTGAGAGGTTTAGCTATAAAACCATGTTTAATCTTGAGAAAAGCATGTACGAAGTCAGGAATATGACAGTTGTTATCCATTCGTTTTGGTATGTTTGAGCTTAAGGACTTTTTGTTTAGAATTTTACTTGAAGTTTAGTCTTTTTGTTATTTTCATTTTGATATAATGATTTTTGCGTTCACTAGCACAATTTTTTACATCGAAAGTGCAAAAGTTATCTAATCTCCTTTACTTGTGGGGGAATGTTAGTTGACAAGGTTGAAAACTAATTATGCACTTTGGACGAATAAATTTTACTTATTTGGCAACATAAGTATAAACAACCAATTATTAATTCAGAATGATAAAGTATGTTGTATATGGGTCTTATTTCTTCAATTGATAAGTGTATGATAATCCAAGATTAAATTTATCAATCATTTGCAAGATGACAAACAAAACAAACAAGTAATATATTCGAACATTGAACACACAGTAAACGTGATTACATAAGAAATGTAGCACTAATAGCCCCGGGTAAATTCCGAATTCATTGAAAAATTTGACTTTTTTATCAAGAATGTTCACCATATATTGTAAAATTCTTGTAACCATGCAAGAATAATGCATATATTTATTTATACAAACCAAACATTTTCAACAATTTTCAAAGGTTTCGATTTTGAGATTAAAAATATTAAAAAAGGCCTATATAGCAGTTCCCTAAAAAATATCTCTGTACTTCGGAGTGCATATTTAATAATAATGGGATCATCTAGCAAAGGTTAGACTGAAAAATTGTTGATGACAACAAAACGTTTTGCGCCGCAATGCTGAACTAAATGTGTGAGAAACCATTATTCATTACTATAACGATTTTGTTATTTTTTGATTAAACTCATAATTGGTTATTATCCGCCAGGAAGTTCTTTCCGCATTTCTAAAAAACAATAAATCATAATTATCATTTATTAGTTGCAATACAAATTTCAAGTACAAAAACATAGAATTTATGAGTGAAATTCTGAACATGAAACCATTCGTAAAGCAAAATGTAGCCACATGTTTTATGAATATTCATTCAATTTTACAATTACTACATACTGGGAGCTTTTGTGGTATCTATACTATTAAACGAGAAGACCTCATTTTGTGTGTCGCTTAATTAATTCTCTTCTTTCCCCAATAAATTAATCAACATGCCTCTGTGTCCTATAGGTACAGTGCATAGTCGCATTTGTCATCCATTCCTATGATTATTCAGATTGAGTTATTTTGGGAGAAAAACGATGAAAAAAGGCATCCGGATATTGTTTCCGTCATTGGACGAAATTTTAAGTCAGATTAGACTTCTGGTTTGCGTTTTTCTGTATACTTTGAACATAAAATATACTACGAATAAAGTGTATTTTCAGAATTCTATCTGCTATCATTTTCAAGTTTACTATCCACGACGGTCACAGAGTTTATTAAATAGAGAGGGCCTGTATGACATATTAATGACCACCGATCAATTAGTAAACTTTATTTATATAGTAATGAATGTTCATAATATACAGGATCATACAGATAAGTGCTAAAATTATTCATGTGAACTTTTGATATCTTTTCTGAAATTCTCCAGTCATTCAATCTTTTACAAAACATAATTGATTACAAAAAAGGAAGATGTGGTATGATTGCCATGTTGAGACAACTCTCCACAAAAGACCAAAATGACACAGAAATTTACAACTATAGGTTACTGTACGGCCTTCAACAACTTGCAAAGCCCATACCGCATTGTCGCCTATAAAAGGCCCCGAAATGACAATGTGAAACATATTCAAACAAGAAAACTAGCGGCCTTGTTTATGTACAAAAAAATGAACGAAAAACAAATAAGTAATACATAAACAAACGACAACCACTGGGTAACAGGCTCATTAATTGAATGTTTATATCATACTAAATATAGAAATTAATAGACAACCAAAAATTGGGTATTTTGGAAATAAAGGAGGAAGGATGAAAAAAAAAACATTTTCCTGTTCCCAAGTACCTATGACTTTTGATACTTTTCCTGAAATTCGCCAGTCATTCAATATTTTACAAAATTCTTCCAACAACACTTTACATATTTCAACTACGCTCTGAATGCCCGCGATTTTGCAGGTGTGTTTTAGTGAAGTATAATCACAAAAATACTGAACTCCGAGGAAAATTCAAAACGCAAAGTCCCTAATCAAATGGCAAAATCAAATGATAACACATCAAACGAATGGACAACTGTCATATTCCTGACTTGGTACAGGCATCTTCAAATGTAAAAAAATGATGGATTGAACCTGGTTTTATAGCGCTAAACCTTTCACTTGTATGACAGTCTTATCGAACTTCATTATATTCACAACGATGCATGGACAAAACAGACATAATAGATAAAATTGTCAAACTATGGGTAACAGCAGTCGTCACTGTGTCACGATATCACAATCATAACATAGAACAAACACAAACAATTATTAAACAAAGAAGCACAAAAAGCTCCTAACAAATTTAACATTGCTTACTTATACAATTATGTATTTTAAGAGGATTAAAATATTTGAATTCATGTGACTGCACTCACATCAGCTCTAGTAAAGTCGCGTGTTTGACGTCAGAAGGTAAACGTAACACAGGTACACATATTAATTAATTATGTCGTTCAAATTATTTTCAAAAATAATTTCACATGGGCAATGGTGGTATACAAATTGAAAAATCAAAAGTTTAATTAGAACTAATTCCAGAAAAGGATCGAGATTTAAGATTATCCAGAAGTTCTTTAAAAAAATGTATTTAGTGCACTTTGTATATTATCGATCTGAAATAATTTGCTTTGAAATAGTTAGAGTATTCCAAGACAACATAATAATATTTTTAAGTAAAAGAAATGGTTAACAAAAAATCATTTCAATCCATTTCAAATGATAAACTAGCACTTATTTTATGAATGAAACTTTTAAATTTCTGAAATCTTTTGATTATTTCGTAAGGTTGCAGTGAAAACAATTACTCACGTTGAATTGTTTAGATTTTTTTTAAATGTCATCGAGCTAGACAAGGATAAAACTCTACTAATAACTATCCCCCATACAAGTCTTGTGGTTTATCTGAGGTGTCAGTCAAAACATTACAAATGTTGACATGGGAAAATTCTAAAATCTTGTATTTAGCAGTAACAAAAGCAACAGCAAATAACTTGTTGAGAAGGTTTGCTACTCCGTTAAAAAATAACAAGCTTTTTAGAATTACACAAAAAGCAAAAATTAGGGCCTGTATGCTTATTTTCGAGTATAAGCCATTTGAAATTGCAGGGAAATTGTTCTCACTAGATTTTGAATACATTTCACATTGGTACTTTTTATCTTTCAAAAACTGAAAAATATATAGGAGTTAAACAGATTTACAAATGAAAATGACATTTAAAACAGTATGTAATAAAATTATTAAAAAAATAGGGGTTTTCACTACATGGATAGAATCCGAGTATTCTAGATATTTGGCAAAAAAGGAGGAGCAAACATCCCATTCGGCAATCCTCAGAAGAATCCGCTACTCTCAGCCGAGTTGACACGAATGCAAACATCCGTTACGCGACTATACAGAGTCGCTTTGGCATTGGTTGATTTTAAATATATACCATATTTTGAACAGAATTCAATTTGTTCGATTTAAATAATGAGTCATCATCAGACATCTGTTAAATATTTAAAGTTGGAAAAAGAGCATTTAGTATTACGTTTCTGGCAAATATCAATATTTTTTCTGAAAAAAATGTATCGGAATGTTTTTGTTTTTGCTTGTTTTTTTTATGTTTAAGCTCTAAATTATGTATTAATTTGTGGTTTCTCTTTACACGGGATTGGGTAATTGGAGACATCTGTTGAATAGTCAAAGTTAGAAAAAAATAAATCACAAAAATACCGAATTCCCAGGAAAAAGATAAGCAATACATGTCCTTTCCTTTTATCGGATAGTCGAGTTCCCAAACACTCAGTTTTGGAATTTTATTATCTCAAAAATAAGTATATGACGAACATCAATAATATGATTAGATTGAATAATGTCGTGGGACAAAATGTATCATGATGTTTTTAATGTTTTAATTCTGAGGCATACATTTTTATCAAATTTGTGGTTTATCTTTAACCAGGACAGATGTAATTGAAAGTTATATTCCTAATTTATTGCAATAGGGAATCAAATCTTTCAATGCCGAAATCTAATCATGTACTTACGAAGAATAAATGTTATTTGCTTGGTAAGGTGAGGATAAGTAACAGATTACAGAACTCAGAACAATATATGTTATCGCTATATAGGTATAATTCCGTCATTCAATAGCTTTGATAGTATTTTATACATTTGATTTTTAAATTTAATCTCACCGCATTTATCATTAATTTCAAATTATCTACCTTCCATGTTTAATTTTGATTTACTTATTTAAGATTTATTATCTTTAATCCATTTGTCATCTTCCGTAACTTGATTACTTGACTGATAAATATAATTAGTACGTACGTACGTACCAGTTTTTGCACTTGTAGTAACAGCATTAATACCATTTTTCATATTCTGTTTGACTCGTCCGGATTTCAGACCCACGACCTATAGCATAAGACGCTACCACGAGACACAAACTAGGGTAGGTAAGTAACATGATCAGAATGATTGGATTGAGCAAATTTCTTGCATTCGTTCATATCACTGAAGTGCTTAACATTATTTTCATTTTTTTATATCACCTGACATAGGCACCAAACGATTTTTTATCATCACTAGGCGTTGCCATCCGTTCACTTAACTTCTTTGAAATAAATGAGCTGTTCTTACCGAACTTTCTTTGGATGTTTATCAAGGAATCTTGTTTAATTGTTTTCTTGACTTTAAGCCATCTCCAACTGCGTTTAAAATCGAACCGAAAAGTCTCTAGTCAAATGACAAAACCGAAAGTTCAAACTCATCACACGAATAGATAACAACTGTCATATTCCTGACTTTATAAACCTCTCACTTATCAATAATATTGACAATGATCACACACATATAGAAGGATCTGATTACACTTCCGGTTCACCTGGGATTACTCTCAGTTTGTACTAGTGTTCGTGTTGCTCAGTCCTTACTTTTCTATGTTGTGTTTTGTGTACTGTTGTTTGTCTGAAGGTCCTCTTCTTTAATAGCCATGTTTTTGACAGTTTATTTATCAGTTATAAGGAGGATGTTCCTTTAGTGTATTTCGCCTATCTTTTAGACAAATAAATGAATAACTGTGATATAACTATATAGTCAGTTGTTGCTAGAAAATGGATACTTGGTAGATGCCAAAATAGCTTAATGCAAAGAACGTTGTTTTGCTGCTGTATTCACCTGATTCTAGATACTTTATTTTTACACGACATGATTAATTTCAGCAAGTAGCAGTTTTCAGATGTAAATATCTGGACATGTTTTTATATTGAAAATAAATAAGTGGCAAAAAAAAAAATAATCACAAAAACACTGCACTCCGAAGGAAATTCAAAATGGAAAGTCCCTAATCAAATGGCTAAATGAAAAGCTCAAACACATCAAACGAATGGATAACAACTGTCAATTCCTGACATGGTATTGTTACCGTACAGGCATTTTCTTCTGTAGAAAATGTGGATAGAACCGGGTTTTATAGCAAGCTATACCTCTCACTTGTATGACAGTCGCATCGAATTCCATTACGTTGACGATGCGTGAACAAAACAAACAGACATAATAGGTCAAAATGTCATAAATAGGGGTACAGCCGTCAACATTGTGTAATAATCTTCATCACAATAATAAAAACAAACAAATATTTAACAAAAAAGCAAGGTATAGATAAAATTAACAACCTCATTCTCTATATATTTTTTTTTTTTTATTTTTGGTATTTTATTTATGTATGTAAAATCCACCCATAATGGATTGAGATATTTTAAGTACTGGGACCGAATAGTTAGATTGCCACTCAACTTGAATTTTCAGTTTTATTGAAAATTGAATGCAACAGCTATCTATGTAAATGTTCTCCAGTCATTGTAGGAGTTTACGTGTTTTTTTACTTTATGCATAGAGGTAGAACATTTTAACAAATTTCAGCATTATTTTTGTTTTTGATTCAATTGTTAATAAATTAAGTAATGATCATCAAAAAGATTTCAAATCTCAGTCATAATTTATCCCATTAAAGCAATTGTATTACAAATAGTATAGTTAAAAAAAATAAACCTCTGCTTATGGCAGTGTGATATTTTCATTTTGGTCCCTTTAACTTGGAATTAAATAATATCCATGTCAACCCAACTGTGTGCAAAGATATAGCAACATACTTGGGGTATTAGTCCGCATTACAAGAGGGAAAGAAACCACATAGAAGCCTGATATAATGTGTTTTACGTTTATATATCTCCTGCTATATCATCTTATATACTCAACGTAAAAATACAACATACATTGGATGCAATGGTTAGAACACATGGCAAGTTATATATTATACGATTGTTCTGGATATAACGTTATTATTTTAAATAGAATAAACAAGTACTTTTTGAGAAATTTTCTTGAAATCATGCAAATGTCAACATTCGTCTGAGATCTCCTTATAATGCATCTGTTTTACAAAAGAAAATATCGCTTCTCCACATAAGAAACGGTTTTCTCGTTTCGCACTTTCTGTAGACTGATAAATACGTTTTGAAAGTCATGCCATTTATAGACTGAGGCATACTCGCACGATATGTTCAAAACTTAATACTGGATGAAACAAAATAATCTAAAAGAAAACTAAAATATTACATGAAGGTAACGGAAACATAATGTATTTGGCACAACCTTTTTGAATTTTGAGTTCTCAATGCTCTTCCACTTTGTACTTGTTTGGGTTTATAACTTTCTTGATCTGAGCGTCACTGGTGAGTTTTATGTAGACGAAACGCGGTTCCGGCGTATTCAATTATTATCCTGGTACCTTTGAAAACTATTCACCTAAATTGTCCTCTCTCTATAATTATTATCATTGCCATTACCCTTTTTATATTTATTGTTGTAAAGAGTAAGCATTCTGAATATGCGTGAAGTATTAGCAACTGGACGTTAAATACAATATTCATTTAATAGATCGTTTCAAATTTAGAATTCAGTAAAAGAACTACACATTTATTCATTTTGTTTAATCCCAAAATCATAAAGAACTCAATCTATCTAATAAAATATTTATGAATTATTAAAAAGTCACGGTATGAACTATTACAGTGAAATCAGTCACCCCTGACTCCAACGCACGCAATCTCAATAAAAATTCAATAGATAAATTCTTTCATATGCAAGTGTATATAAGAGTCATAACACACAAAAGTGTTAAGCTTTAAATGGTGGTATTATTAAAAAAAAAAACGCATCGGTACGATAAATTCAGCATGTATAACGTGTAAAACATTGGTGTTATGCTTGCCGATCCGGAGGTATTGTAGACGAAATGCAAATATTCATTTTCATAAGTGTACTGTTAATAACAAGGAGTCAGTGTTTTCTAAAACTGCCATTTAATGATGAAATTCAATATCATGGTAAGACTGACACACATTTTTACGGGCCTTTTAATATATTTTTTTAAATAAGACCAAGTAGGTTATATAACCACCTTGATAAGACTATGTATTTAGTAAAATAATCTATTTTTGTATGCATTTACATTGCAGATTGGGTCTTATTCAACTGCCGACTTTGCGGTATCATATCATTATATATTGTTAGTTCGTCTATAAGCAATATGCATGATACACTTGCTACTGGACGTTTCAGCTATCAAACGCAATCAATTATATGTATTTGTCAACCATTTATTTTACCGAATCTATGGTTTTAATAATTGTCATTTTGTCCTGAATATACATGAGATAGTTGCCGCAAGACGTCAAGCAAAAAACAATCAAGCACACTGAAGATTGATAGACCTGACTTTTTATGTATAATTTATTCATATACATGTAGCACCAAACTATTGAACTATCAATTCCACCTAGGATTTCAAATGTTTATGTTTAAGCGTTTCTGATGAGGTAAATTCATATGTTTTAAGCGTTTACGATGCCTATTGAGTGTTATTTTCATTTATAACGATGTATCTCTATATCGTAGATACAGTTTTTCAGACAGCACCGGCCTCATCTATTATAATGAATTAAAATGAAAAATAAATGTGTTTTATGATTGAAACCTACTGTATTTATTAACAGATGAAATTGATATCAAAATATCCAATGGACAACGATCTAAAAGGTCTATAGACAGCTCAAACCATATAGAAACATATGACCTTGACTTTGAAGTTGAAAGGTCAAATGTTAAGCTTCACCTTGTACGTAATGACAAGATTCATACGAATGTTCCAATTCATACCATGAAACACGGATCAACGAAAAAAATCAATGGACGTGAAAAAGAGGTACATGTATAATAGATCAATGTTGTTGTTCATTTATTTCTTCATTTTTAAATAGTGTTTTTACAAATTAATTTCATTTTTGAGTGGAACCCAGTTACATGTACTACATCCGTGTCTGATTTCGCTAGTTTCTCCTTTTGATTATACTCGATTTAGAATAATTTTTCTGATTACAAAACGGCGTTTTGTCTGTTCTACCCAATCATGATATGTCAATTTTTACTTCAAGAAAAACAGACAAATAAAAAATGATTATCTCATGTATTGCCCTTTCTAATACAATTACAAATGAGTTCCAAATGTTAGTTCAATCCTTTCTACTTTTAGAACTCAAATTTTTATCAAGACGTAAATAATGGTGCATCGTTTGTGATTCAAGAGGATCTACAAGGAAATCGAAATATGGTAATTATCTTTTTGTAAGGCACTAAACACTAAAAAATGAAAATGTAATAACAAAAACATAAAAATAGGAGTTAACAACTGTAGGGCACTGTATGGCCTTCAACAATAAGCACAACAAACAGAACGAGAAATGCTTCTCTTTATTTTTTTTTTATATAGTTTACATTGGAATCCTTTTTTCATGATTAACGACAAAGATTTTGATAAAAAAAAATAAAAAATCGGTCCAAATTTTTATTGGCATTACACGGATAAAACTTGAGGATTCAAAAAACTTTTGACAAAATGTCAAAAACTAGAGTATCGGACATCGTTAACTACAACACAATAATATTTGATACTTCTTATTTGTTAAAAGGCTTGCTAAATAAGAATATTCATTTCGATATTTGAAAATGAAATACTGCATATCTAAATCAAGCTATTACATGAAAGTTTCAGAATGTTCAATGTCACATCGTGTGTGACTGTAATTTCTTCACCACAGACACAGCTGGAATACACCGTTAAGGATGGTATACATTTAATCAAAAAACGATTTGAGATACTTCATTTTGCTCACTTTATATATACTTGTACAAATTTATAATATTACTATATGTTAATTTTGCATTTTAATATTCTATTTCCAATATTTATTTTTTAATAGTTTGGAGTAAATAAAAAAAAAACGTATTTAACGTTAATGGCAGTTATTTACAAATTTGTCTTCAAGGTTTTTTTTATTATTATAACAGTGTATTAAATTTCAAAGCGCAATAATATTAGGTTATACGATATGAATAAATTAAAAATGAAATGAATATACAACATGTCTAGCACGACCGTCTAAATACGTTTATATTTTGTAGGTGTTGATATTTACAATGCTGATTTTTCAACCAAAAAGGTTTTGTGAGAAAAATTCTATAAGCTCTGTCAATATTGTTAACCTTAATAAACACACGAAATAACCTTTCTCTCGACTTTTTGTCAATTAAATTCCGTGGACAAGTAGTTTAATTGAAATTTGATCATAAGTATACAATACCTTTATCGTTAAAATGTAATACTTTTGTGAAGCATATTAGGTACAGAGAATGATATCGTATTTAACTATCTGAGTTCAATTCAATTTGAATTTGAATTAGTTTAAAAGTCAACGACCGTGGTTGTCCTTGTTCAAGATATTCCTTTAACGAAAAGAAATGCGAATAAGGAATAGATTATCAAGGACAACACCTATATATAAACGATAATAAAAAGAACAAAATCGAATAGGATACCCAAATCCCTGTGTTTCGCCTGTAATTGCTGCTGTCTATGTAGTTCACTGCCAAAACAATATAGATTTATCAGTAACAATTGGATTTTTCATGTGTGTCTACTGAAAGTTTAGTGTACCGACCAAAGTAGGAAGTCCCCATTTCAAAATCATGTACCAACTTATATACATGACTTAATATTATAAAATATGTTCATAACTTGAACCAAATATACAATCGGATCTACCCTTCCAGACCTCCTAATATATTCACAGTTTTTGTGTTGTCCAATCTTTAGTTTAATTTATGTTGTGTATGCCTATTTCGTCGTTTTTCGCTTTTAGCAATGGCTTTGCAAGTTTGTTTTTTTAAATATGAATGTAACTTTGATATCTTTTGCCTCTGTCCCTTTAAAGGACGTCGGGGAACGACCATTTTACTTCGAAAATGGGTTATGGGTTTGTTTTCTTTTTTTAATTATTCTGATCCCGTTAGATGAAAAAAATATATTGTGATCAAGCAGATGAAAAACAAATATTCTGAATCCAGTTATCTCATATATCTTTAAGTGTTGAAAAACATACGAAAAAAACATAACGCAACCTTTAACTTAAATGGTGGCTCCCTAATTGGATTTTTTATGTGATTTCAGTTTGGAATGTTCAGCTTTGGAGGGGAGGAGTATATTATACAGACTTTATCACAAAGAAACTATTCCTCCTTTCATGGAAGACTTGGAAATGTTCATCTTATAAAAGAACGCAAAAGAAATGTTCAATTTGATGACGTTTATAAAATTGGTAAATATGTTCATGGTACTCTGTTTCACTTTATTGTTAACACTGTCTGCGGATTTAGAAGCTTGAAAAGTAAAATTCTTTTGAATTGAAATGCCTTTTAAATTTTCGCATATCAAGCAATTAAAAATTAGGAATATGAACAAACTGTTGTGCACAAAAATTAAAGATTAAAAAAATTTTCCTGTCTTTAACAGAATATCCTAAACATGCTGTACTAACTGAATACCCTGCGTAACGGTTAATTTTAAGTGTGCACCACATTTTGGAAGATATTTTGAATAAACGGAAGAATATTACAGTTACTCCTTTGTATTTTAATTCTTATTTCCAGTTTTGAGGAGATAATCATGAAAAAAAGTTAATGACGTGACGGTCACATGATAAAATTATGACTATGAGCTGATAGACAAAAATGTTCAGCCAATAAGCTAGAGGACGAGTTGCATCGTAAAAATCATTTCAAATGTTATTAATTTTTTTTATAGTTATCATGTTTTGTACAACTATGAGTTCACTTGTGTTACAATCATCTGCTCTTTCTAATAAAAAAAAAATTACAACTTAAATGTATTATACACATTTTTAATCTATAGGAATAAAACCATTATTTCATGTATATGATTTATACTAATTGATTTATTCGCAGATATTCGAAGATATTTTTCTGAAGTTAAGATAAAGTGACACACATTTCATGTCAGAACTTTACATTAGTTTGTGCTAAAAGTGAGCTTAATTATTGCCTTTAATTGCATACATTTTTGTAGTAGAGTTCACGGAAGTTTGGTAATACGACAAAAAGGTACTTCCGATATGAGAAACAGGCAACATATGCCTTCCTATTTCGTTTTTTCAAAAGAAAATTTCAGCAAGGTCTCTACAGTGATCCCAGATCCCTTTATTTAATACAAAAAATATCTAAATAATATTTTACTTATTAATATGAAATAGCTTTGCGTATGAACTATTAACTTTCAAGCATGTACTTTTTTCTTGTATATGCTTTCAGAACGAGCACGAATTAGAGGTTTCATATCTTTACTGAGTTGTTCGTGTCTTTCGAAAGATCTCTTGGAATACTACTGTGGTTTTCTTGTCTGTTTAGTGGCTACTGAAACTGTTATAATTGTGCTTTTGTCTTTTCTGTACCACAACATTGATTTAACATTTAAATTATAGGTGACAGTTTCAAAAATCAGACTAATTACCACAGACGAAAAAGAGCCACTGGAAGCCAACAAATAGAATTACTTTTATTTTGTGATTATGCTATTTATAGTTAGTAAGTTTTACTAAGCTGATATATTATGATTTTATTGATTTAATTTTGAAAAATTAATTCGATAAAGACAATTTCAGTATCTAATTACATTTTGTATCACTCAGCATTTTATTTTTCATCCAATTATGTTGTGTCAAACTTTTTTTAGTGCCATAACTATTCTAAGTTGGGGAGCATGGGTGTCAAACTGCTTTCGTTTCAGGATGTATCATTGAAACACTGTTTGTGATGTGATACGATGTTCAACATAGGCTATTGTAACTTTTTCAGTTGGTATGCTAAGAGTGATAAATCCACAATACAGGAAAAGGAAACAGACGCCCTGACAACAATTCGTCAGTATTATGCTTTTGTTCTGAACGGGGTAAGCGTTGCATAAGGTCTGTTTTGTAAATTCACGTATGAATTATTGTAAAGGTAAACTTCATAATATTGGTTTAACTTTCATGCTTGTTATATATATATTTATGATAATATAGATATTATAGATATATGGTAGCAACCCTCAACGTATTGGTTTACGCTTTTGATAATATTACTCAGAATTAATTAAAATCTGAAATGGAAAATTACATAAGTTGAGTAAATTCTATTTCAGTTATACACTTCTAGTAGTAATTTTGCTATATTTATTATTTTGTTTCAGATGGACGCCATGTATAAAAATATCCAAACTTCAGCTTACACAATATCTATTTTATTTGCTGGAATTATTATTTCTCAGGTATATTATATATTTTAAGATTTAAATACTGTCAACCAACTTTTTCTCGACCTGTTCACTTTAGCTGTTCTAGACTATTCATGCAATTATAAGTAGTCGCAATTATACCATATACGGATTTTCTTCTATTTGAATACAGCAATTCAATACATTATATAATCGGGTAAAATGAGAGTCACAGTATAGATCGGAAAGCTAGGGAAAAAACAAGGAATATAATCCACGAAAAATTACAGCATACTATACATTTTAATGATACATAGTTTAATTCATTCCAATAATTCCATATTTAAACATTCGGTTAGTTTTCTTTGAACGTTAGATGAAATGAAAAATAAAATGAGTTACATGTGCTATATGTTAGAAACAAATGTTGTCATCGTGGTTACTCTTGGTGTGTGAATACGCATGTCAGGTAATGCATGCAAAGCAGGAAATGCTTACCCTGTCGACTCACTCGGTCTAGCTAGCTCTTTAAGCTCATGTGGTATCGTCAGTTTTTGTTTGTTATCCTAATTTGTCTCTTTTATATGGATTTATTAGTAAAAAAAAATTGGTTAACTACTTAGTTTTGCCTTCATATTCAATGTTAACAAGACGGTAACCCATCAAACATTTCATGTTAAGTTCCTTTATTTGTAGACACCAGGTGACGCTCCATGGACAGAGAATATTAAAGATGCGTCATTTACCCCCAACAGAGTGGATTCGACTGTTGGTTTAGGGAATTTCCAAACATGGGTGAACCTACAAACCGGATTACCAGATCACGATCATGCAATGCTGTTTACCCGGTAAATATAATAAGTCTTTATTTTATAAGGATATACTGCAATTTCATTTATTCGCGGAATCTTTTTCTAAATTCCTAACACGTAACTAATATCTCTGAACAATGACTCAGCCTCTTGATAAAAATAATATTGTCTTTTACCAAGCAAATATTAATTCGTAAATCCGCTGTATGTGCAAGTCAAATCGATAGACAAAATGTTATTACAAAATTTGCAACAGTTAGGGGAAGAAAGCTGAACTTTTTGTTGTAAATATTCTGAATTGTTAATATTTTTGTAAATATTTAAATGATAAAATTATCATTGTGACCCTATTCGATATTTTCAAGGCTATTATTCATTGATTTAAAACAAAAATCTAAGAGGTGTCGGAATCTGGGGTAAGTACAAATTCATTCAAAGAAAAAGACCGAAAAAATTTAATTTTCTGCATAAAAAGGTCCCAAATTTTTTTCAACTCGCTCCGCTCGGCGTGTTCAGGCATCCACATCCAATTTACCCTGGTTAAGCCCTTGGGACTCAGCCTCTTGATAAAAAATATAGTCTTTTACGAAGCAAACATTAATTCGTAAATCAGCTGTATATGCCAGTCAAAGATACAATCATGCAGGTGGAATATATTAAAGGGACATTCACATTCATGAATCGATGACAAATTGACAAACGCTGACAAAAAAAGAAACGAAAATTGACCATAAGACAAAACAACACAACGTAAAAACAAGACTGAGCACTTAAACTCTTGAAGGTAGATTTCGCATTGGCAATAATATCACATTCAAGTTTTTCATACTACCATAGGTCAAAATATGAGATTTTCTTTAATTCACTGGTAAGTCTGAATTATTTGTGTTTTATATGTAAAATCAAACGGCATGTGTCTCCAAAGCTGTAGTGTATCAGCAATTTATACCATCCAACAATTTCTATTTTATTTAAAGATACGATCTGACAGCATCTGGGTTAACAGGAAATGCAGGTAAGACATTTACCATATCACGTGCTAATATGTATTAGGTGGTTTTAAATATTTAATGTCATGTGCATCTTTTTAAATGCATAATTTAAAGGGCATTTGCTACGATTTTTTACACCCCAAAAATAGAATATAATTGTCTTTGTTTCATAAATTTATGAACGCTGAGTTGTGAAATACTATTTTGTTATCAGCAGTCAGTTTGAATCAATTTCGTCAAATTTCGTCAACCTTAAAAACAACTTTTCAATGGACCTAAAAATGATACATATATTCGTTAAAAAAAATCTGTATATAACTTTCTGATAAGATTAAAATAAGGCCTTGTTCTGACAGTGACTGTAATCAAGATGGTAAAACAAACAAAAGTTGACTGTGTATCCAGCACTGTTTTTTGTAGAAATATTGGTTTGTATTGGGCATACTCTTTAAACTACAATGTATCTAAAATGAGTTGTGACCCATTGTATAGGTCTAGCTTTCACTAGTGCTGTGTGTACAGAAAACAGCCAATCCATAGTTGAGGAAAGATTTGATTTCGTTGTCATAACAACAGCAGCGCACGAACTAGGACACTGGTAAGCCCTATATATAGTATTTTTGTTATGTTAGACTAAAACTGTTCCATTCAATACATATGCTTACGATCATTAAGGTGACCATTCTAATAAAATTCTGAAATGCTTATGAACAAGATTTATCCGTTGACAGTTCATATTTTCAGTTACATAGAGCGTAAACATATACACGCTGCACGTAACTGAAAATGTATAAATGCATTCAATGTATAAGCGTCAAGAAAATATTTTTTTAACAATGCTGTTTTGCATTTTGTTGCTTATGGTTAATTTCTGTGTCATTTGGTTTATTGCGACGAATTGTCTCATTGACGTCAATAGCAAGCATACATGTACCACATCTTCTTTTTTCAGTTTGAGTGCCAAACATGACGGTACTGGTAACCTGTGTAGTTCATCTGACGCATATATAATGGCACCATCTAGTATGCCACAACAAGGGGCCACTGCAGCACATCCTTGGATATTCTCTTCTTGTTCTACACAATATTTTACCTCATACATCGATCAACTTGATTCGTAAGTTTTAAGTAGTATAAGTTGCAAAACAGAATGTATAGACAGACTAGAACATCGTTAATAAATATGTTAATAAGAAACCTACCGAAGGATACAACAAAATACAAGGCATGCAATCTTAATTCATTTTGCTTTTTTGAAAAATCAAAATTTGTGATAAAACAGATAATTTATTTCCTATTGTGAATTATTTAGATGGTGACGTTTCCTTGCCTTCATCTTATGGTGTTTATATATCTCAACTTGTTCGATTCGCTCGTGCATATAACAACGTATTTGATTTTAACGAAAGCAATCTATGTATTACTGAAGAATTATTACACAAGAGTTTTCGAAATCACAAACTATTCAAAACATTTTCTAAATTTTATCATAGGAACAAGGACTTCATTCGTAAAAAAAAACAACATACAGACATCTTATAGGTTCGGGTATTTCACATCCAATCTGTTATTGTAATATTCTTTACCAAGTAAATAAATGTCCGCATTCACTGCAAAAAATAACCAAACATTTAAAAACAGACTTAAATTATTCAGAAAGGATATTGTTACCATACTGTTGTCAGGTCGTTAAAGATGGTATATTTTGATATTAATATCAGTTCATGATCTATAATTGTGTCACAAAACATTTACTATATGCTTTGTACGGGTTATAATTGTTTACTCCAAAAATGTGTTTCGTCTTTAAAAGACTCATGATTATGAGTCACGATCGGATCAAAAAAGTTCTTTCAAATATGTATTCTTAATGAAGAATTAATCCTTCTTTTTTCGAAAAATTCAAAGTTAAGCAAATATTTTTTTCAAAAATTTGACTATATTAAATTATTGAATAGATTAGAAAAAAAAACCAGTCACAAACAGACTTGGATCTACCATTATGTATTCACTAACTTACAAACTAAACAATTGTCTTTTACATGTATGCTTACTTTGCTGAATCTTGTTTTCCGTTGATAAAGCATAGGCCACTGACGATATTTCTTCACCTAGTTCTATTATTTTGCTAGCCTGTCCAGATCATGCTACTTGTATCGTATTTCTACATCTAAGCTAGAATGTTTCTTTTCAAGTGTATATGGGTTTGCCGCTGATTTGTGGGTTCCATTATGATCGGAATTGCTGTTATTTTCATTTTGCTTCCTCAGTGTGTACATTATTCATTTTCTCTTTTTAAAACTCTTTATCAAGTGGGTATTGTATTTTCCTACGGATCTTGGTTTGATATATTTTCATGCCATCAGATGTTAAGAATGCGCCTGCAGGTTTATTCTTGTTGTACAAGTCTTACTCCACAAATATTTATACATGTATACTAGGATCAAAAAACGATAACCACTGACGAACTGTTGTGGTCCTTCCTCCAAATAACCTTCTAACGGAAATCAAATTCAGTTAAAGTGAAATATACATATAATTGGTATACAAATTTGGTCAATAATAGCCAATCCTCATCTTTATGTTTACAAATCATCGAAAAAAAAGACAACTCTGTGGATACCATCAACATGATCAAAGAATTGTAAAATGAGTGTACTTTATATGACAGTATCAGTGTATTTTAGTAAGGACGGTATCACGATGCAATTTTGCTTTTTGATTGCTTTTTTAAGTTTATTCCTCATTTTATACTTTAACATCACTTTCCAAGGTTAGGGAGAGAGTTTGGTGCAAACAAACTTGTTTAACCCCACTACATGTGTATGTGTCTGTCCCAAGTCAGGAACATGTGATTCAGTAGTTGTCGTTTGTTTCTGTACAGTATATCGTTTTTAGATCATTGTATTATACATAAACCAGGCCGATCTTTTTCTCAATTGAATTGCTTTCAGAATTTCTTGTTTTATACATAAACAAGCCCGTTTATCGGCTTTGCTTATTTTTGATGGTTTTATGGTGACCTATTATAGATTTTAACGTCTAGGTCATTCGTCTCTAGTGGAGGGTTGTCTCATTGGCAATCATTCCACATCCTCGTATATTCGTATGAATGCCATTACCATTTGTTTTGGTCTTTGTATGCGTTTTCCTACATCTGTTCATATAACCAATCTTTTATAACGATTTATAGTGAAGTAGTGCAGAACATTTATGAAACACGATACAATTGTGTTATTGACTGACGAAAAATATGGGAAAGTATATCTAGAAAAATTGTAATTTTTTCAAAATAAATATGGCGCTTTTTATATCCATAGGGTTAATAACAATTGTATGAAGACATTAAGTCCAAGTTTTGACCCGACAGCTCAATCTCCTTACGACCAGTTTCTAGCAGGACAAGTATATAATGCAGATAGTCAATGTGTACAGCTGCACGGAGATGGATCATACTTGTGCAGGGTAAAAAAAATACAGTAATATTGTAAACCAACTTATTTTCGGGGATACTTTATTTCGCGTTTAATCTATTCATGTCCACTTCGTGTCTATCTAATATCGAGATTTTCTAATTTACTTGATGTAGTTCAATACATGTAACAGCGCTTTTGCAGATTTACTGAACCAGGATCGTTCAAAACAGTATATTTTCATCTGTGTTCTGTATTATACATCATCAATAGCATAATGAATATGGTCGAATCAGTGTTCTTAACACATTTGGCTATATTACGACGGTCATTTTTGGATGATGGATTAAACAGGAGTACATTGAAACAAACCAATGAACTTCGACAGGAAAACTGGTGGTCATTGTCAATTCGCCGTTTCAGAATCTAATGCATTCTGGGTAATATTTTCAAAAGTGTCCACCAAAACGTCCTGATTGGTTAAAAATATCATAAACAATGGAAATTTAACCAATGACATGACATTATTTTCATTTTGGGGTACGAACAATAAAATTACCCATGATGCTTTAGATTCTGAAATGACCAATTGAAGTTGAAAATACTTTGACAAAGAGGGGTTTATGACACATAGGGGTTTAGTTCTCACCACCTCAGTGTTGATAAGCTAATAACCACTGTAGATGAACTGCGAATTTTGTAATACTGTCATCATAATATAAGGTAGTTTTACTGACACCAAACTAATGTTTTATCAAATATGCTTCAATAAAAAAATGTTCTAGCTCTTAAAAAATAAGAGTAACTGTATGAGTACTTACTGTTTATAGTTTGAAAGGCACATGACTTTGAATGTCACGTGTGAAGTTTATTTTGGCGTTGGTAGTATGTCTTCGATTCACGATCAGTATCGTCCGCGTTTCTTAATTAGAACACATGCTTGGAGTCGATAAACTCGTCCATTGTTTGATTTTTAAAAGTTTAGATCAAATTCAGAAAAGGGAATTAACGCTAGAAACAAATCCGATAACTATGTTGTCATATAGGTCAAAGACAGCGAAACATCTCTCATGAGGACACTACTTCTTGATTTTACCGTAAATCTAACGTGTTATCAATTTCAGTCGTTCCATCCCATAATTCTATTAGAGAAGTTACAATTACTTTTAATATATACCTTAGGAAATTGTATATGAGATAGACCTTTATTAGATACCTTTGCTGCTGTTATCGAATAATTTACTGTGAATTCATTTCCATATTTTTATAATTAAAGGAACAATACAACGCCGATTTTTCGACAATATGTAATATTCTTTGGTGTTACAAACAAGACATTGCTCAATGCCAGTCAGCGGTTGCAGGGACAGGAACGCAGTGTGGCAATCAAAAGGTGAGTGAATTAAACTCATTTGATCTTAGCTAAACCATTGTTTTTTACATTATTAAGAGGCATACATGATATTTTACAGTTCTTTTATTCATGTGATACAGAACGATAAAGACTATTGTCATGACTTCATTTGCCGTATTGCTACTAGGTTTAATATTATCAAACTTAACTGTCATTAGAACTGGTGTTTTAAAACTATTCTTTTTTAAATACTTTAATAATTTTATTTTGTATACTAGTATTGCTATCGAAGGTAAACCTTCTGATATTTTCTAATAAACTTAAAAATATTTGTTAAGGTTCATGATAACAAATGGACATGCAAATATGGCCATATTTTCACCTCAAAACCACTCTGTGTACATACTTACCTGTGCTGTTTGGAAAGTTTTAATGCCTAGTATCCACTAGATATATAAAAGTTAAATGCATTTTGTATTTAAGAAAGATAAAATCTTTCTTGGTTTTTGATGGGCATTTTTTTTTTCCTTTCAGCAGAAGGTGCAAAAATAAACAAACACCTGAATTACTTTGATACTGTCCACTCACAGCTGACTCAGATAAACTCTTTAATTCACCTATAGTTGTGAAGATACCTCTTGTCCATGTCAATTAAGGACAATCAAAACAATACAAACTGGTTTTTTACCTGAGGGTGCATCTCATAGTTGTACCACAACTTAGTTAATGTTCACACCTTTAGCATGAAGGAAAAAAAATGCCCATCAAAATCCAAAAGAGATTTTATCTTTCTGAAACACAAAATGCATTTAACTTTACTATATCTAGTGGATGCCAGGCATTAAAATGTTTCCAAGTTCACAGGTAAGTCTGTACTCAGAGTACTTTTTGGCATGTAAATACAGCCATATTTGTCCGTTTGTTATGATGAACCTTGAGATTGGTGTTTTGCAATTTCATCGCTCAAAGTAATAATCTATCATTGTCTATAGAGAAAAAAAGTTCAGTGATATTCAAGAATGCGTTTATAATACAACTTGGTCAAGCAGTGTTTTATATTACGTTAGATAACAAATTGGTTTTACCATTTTAGTGGTGTGTTTCTGGTGTGTGTACCCAGGATGTTAAAGCCCCCAAAGGGAACGGTAAGGTTAATTTCTCGAACATTAGAAGAGAAATAATGTAAGTACAGTCGAGGCTGAAGTTAGAAAAGGAACAAGTTGAAGAGCAAAACGGTGGTAACGAATCTGTGTGGACTACACAGGGGTCTGGCGTACAAATTATTAGCCTGGATGTCTTTGATGAGAGCTAGCAACTAATTGCACGTGAAATAAAATGAAAATTTATAGTCACACTAATCCATGCATGAATTAATCAGCGATGAAATTTATGAACGTATTGAATAAGTTGAACCTGGAAGCAAAAAGGGATGATCCAAAAACCAAGTTATGAAAAAAAGTAAAATCACAAAAATACTGAACTCAGAGGAAAATCAATTTGGAAAGTCTATAATCATATGGCAAAATCAAGTAACAAAACGCATCAAAAACTAATGGACAAGAACTGTCATATTCCTGACTTGGTATAGGCATTTTCAAATGTAGAAAATGGTGGATTGATCCTGGTTTTATAGCTAGCTAAACCTCTCACTTGTATGACAGTCGCATCAAATTCCATTATACTGTCATCGATACGTATAAGAAGAAAGAGACACAATAGGTAAAAAGGTCAAAAAATATATATTTTACTTGAATATGTGGCAATAATGTATTACCTGTCCTAAGTTGTATTGTGTCGTTTTTAGAATACTTTTGTTATAATTTAGAGAATTTGGTTGTAGGGGAGGATAGTATCTCTTTAACAATTTTAGAGCTCGGGACGATTTAGAGCTTGGCATATTGTACTAACACCTTTCTAGACTATTTTTCGCCTGGATGTATTATTAGTATTTTTTGATAGTATACTGTCTCCTTGGGGAAATAATCTACATCTCTTTGTCTTCATCGACATTAATAACAATTGCACCTATCAAATACGTTCCAAAGACTACTTTAAATATTACATATATATATGAATGTAAGTACCTGCGTAATTTATTGTTTTTTTATAACCATTTTATCTGTCTAATTATTCACTGGTGAATATACATTACCTACCGTGATCATTCATTGTAATATTGTTATGACGAATGAAGTATCATGGTATTCAGGTTTTAGTTAACCAAGAGATGTAGTTCTAGCCTCCGTTTCTTTGACGATTGGCTTTGCAAAGAAACACTTGATTTTCAAAATGTCTGAACGATTGAGACTATTACAATTCGAGAAACAAAACAGAATGGCAGGCAGCAGTCCAGTGCATTATCAAACTCCGAAACAGCGGTTACGTCCTCTTTACTACGCTACATTGACTTTAGCGCAGCAACATCACCACTGTTTCGGAGTTTGGTGCACTATATATATTAGTACGTTTTATTTGTTAGTTTGAATGCTCCTCTTGTATATTTCGTCTCTCTTTTGTTCTGTTAAATGCAATGGCAATGATGTTATAGTCGATCTTATTATGAAAAAAAAAAGGATTCGTTGATTTCAACTACTTGATTTGATTTTAAAAAACAAAGACACTTACACTGTCTGTTTTGCTTTTAGTATAACACCTAAGTCCTTTACTGTTTAATTGCTATTTTCCCCGGGGAAAGGGACAAAAATCTAAAAACAAAAAAATACCTATTATGAATGATAATATAACTCAACATATTTTTTATGTCTAACATAAAAATCCAAAACTTATTAAAAACTTGCCGCTAATTTTCACATAGTTTGAAAATATATTTCATAAAAGTACACATTCTAGCTCAGTCTTTTTTTGACGATTGAGTTCCGGAAATTGTTTGCTCAAACAATTAGTACGTTATATATTTTATATTAGTCTGTGATTTGTCAAAACTACAACTTAGTCCAGTTTTGTTCATTGCTCATCTTAGCGCATCAGTACTGTGTCAATGCATAACATTACACAATGAGACTAAACATTTTTTTAAACTTTTGTTTATAAGATATTGAATTATTAGTACCTTAACACCGAGGTTTTGCTACCCCCGGAAATAGATTGCTTTCACAGTATCTTGTATAACCTTTTTGAATTTTCTGTTTTTAATCCACAATATTTATATTTGATTTGCGCTAACTGATGAGTGACAAGTAGACAAAACACACATCTGAATGACCGTGGCGTGCCAAATTAGTAGTCTTGTATCTTTGATGTGTTCTAAATCCCAGAAAACGAAGATAAACATAGATCCAAATGTGAAATTACTATATACTACTAGTTCATTCAACTATTCTTTATGTTATATTTTTTTTTGTCTTGCATAAATATCAATTTAGCCGGAAAGCTGTAAAAATAAACCACATTTTACGGATTTGGCTATACTTTTTGGACCTTTTGGATTATAGCTCTTCATCTTTTATATAAGCTTTGGATCTCAGATATTTTGGCCACGAGCATCACTGAAGAGACATGTATTGTCGAAATGCGCATCTGGTGCCAGAAAATTGGTACCGTTAATTGTATTACCTAGTACAAGACCATAGTATTTTTATTATAAAATTAACTCTTTTACAGAAAACTGTTTGTATGGTGACAGGAAAGGTATTATATTTAGTAACGTTGGTTGGACATGCGCAGATGCGTATGCTAACAATCCAGGCCTATGTACTTCTCAACCTGTTGTGTCTCAATTTTGTTGTGGTTCATGTTTCCCTGAAACAACGACAGTACCTATTTCAACACAACGTTATGTCACTAGTACAGAACATTTTACAACAGAGGGTTCGGATACATCTACGCCGTTAAAAACAACTCCTACGGAACCAGAAACCACTTCCGAAACTAAAACAACAATGGAAAAATCTACTGAATCAAAAACTACAACTCCCGCAATTCATACAACAATGGCAGATACTACAACACCTCAAAAAATAACGACCAACCCTTCAACAACTCCAAGTGTTGCAACAACACCTAAATCACCATCGACAGAACAGGTAGAAACTACATCAGCTACCACTACAACAACAAAACCGAAAAGTTCAACTAAAGGTGTGACTGCAACAACGGAATTAACAACGAGACTTGAAGAAACGTCGAAATCAACAACAGAATATGTTAAAACTACCACAACTGTTCTAACCTCAACGGCCCAAAAAGTTGGTTCAACCAAAACTATAACAGAATCAACACCGACACAGAAAGCAACAATAGTATCAACAGACACAACTCAGCAGCCAGGCACATCTACTCTTAATGAAACTGATGTTGTAGATAATATTTACAGTATTATAGGTAGGTTAACAATGTTAACATCAATTCAATTAACAATGATTATAGTCTTGACATGTTAAACGTCAATTATCAGAGTTCTTATTCAAGGGGTTTTACTTGATTTTTGTACGAAGAAGTACATCTGATACTTTTCTTCTCTCATGCCAAGCTCTGTATCCTTGTTCGGGTTTGGCTTTACTGTTGGCAATTTTGTTTGTTAGCTCTTCAGCCTTTGTTTTTAGATTTGATTTACAGATAAATTTGTATCGAGCTTTACGGAATATCCAGTAATAGTTTAACAGTGAACTGTATCACTAGAACGTGTACTCTTCTTCTTCTTCGTCTTCTTCTTCCATATAAGAGTTGGGTTCCTTGAATGAAACGTTTAAACTCTGCGGGACTACGCATGGTGACATTACATATCTAGTCCTCTAAAGCTATATATACAGTATTTACAATAAAATCAGGTTGTTACGGTTAAAATTATGTACAATCGTTCAGTCTGGTATTAATGTGTTGTCTGTAGCCCTGAGCGGAAATCTTCAACTGATCACGCTTCGGCAACCCTGGACGGTAATGTATTTCATTCCATGATTGTTCTTGGAAAGAATGAGTTCCTGTAGAATCACTGGTGACCCTCTGTTGGTAAAACTTGTGTCCTCCACGAGTTCTACTGTCGCCACCTTTGAGGTAAGTACTCTTGTTGATGTCTATCAGCTCATTCTGGATACGATAGAGCATGTATAAACTGTTGTCCGGGCATGTAATTAATGTATTTTAGGAACAATAAAGGACCTAGTACTGTGCTCTGTGGCACTCCTGACAGAACATAGTCTTGTTGAGATCTAGCCCCTTCCAATACTACCTGTTGTTTCCTGTTTGATAGTAATGAACTGATCCAGTAGTTTGTCCGGCCCCTTACTCCATAAAATTTTAGTTTGTACAGTAGTCTTGTATGAGGAACCTTGTCAAATGCCGTTTCAAAGTCCAGGAGTATGATGACAATCTGGGTGCCATTTGAAAGGTATTTGGCTATACGATCAATAGTGATGATGAGCTGTCTTTCACATGATCTGCGTTTCCTGAAACCATGTTGGTTGTCACAGAGTATATTTTGTTGATCACAATGTTTCATTATGCTACTGTGAACTATATGCTCTAACAGCTTACATGTGATGGAGGTAAGGGAGACTGGACGATAATTGGCCGCTAGGTGAGTATCCCTTTTCTTGTAAAGTGGCACTATGTTGGCATCTCTCCAATCTTGTGGAACTTCTCATTGTCTCCCATTTATATTGCCCAGTAATAAATATTTTCAATAAATAAGTTACAAATTTATTTTTATTTTTTTTTATTCATATTGTAGACCCAGTCGTGATAGGAGTAGGTATTGCAGTGATTAGTTTGACCATCCTTGGCATCGTTATACTTTGTCTAACAGTGTACTATAGAAGACAGGGAAAACACTCTAAATACCACAGTCGGAATACAAAGGATTTTAAAAGATCTTCAGAGGTATGAATTGGAATCATTTTACACAGATGCATGACTTTTGTCATAGTAGTCACATTTTGAACAACGGGAATGTTTAACACATTGTCATTTTCGAAGAGCATCATATGTTACTATGTTACTAGACTAAGTATAATTTGGTTTCATAATTGTGACCGACACACTAAAACATGAAATATGTCGAATTAAACTTAGGAGGCACATCTTGTTAATTAACAAACACGTTGATTAAGCTGTAAAAACTCTATCATAATTAAGATCATTAATGCTCATCGACTTTGAACTTGATTTAACTTTTTTATTTGTCACTCATGAGTCTTTTGTAGACGAAACGCGCGTATGTCATGCTAATTTGTACTTCTTAACATCATTTATTTGAAAATCGATACGCTTTCAAATCCTTGTTTTCTCCCTAGAAATGTTCACATAGTTAATGACTCAAAGATGGTACATCATATACAAACGTACAAACATTTCCTTATGCATTCATATAAAATTCAGAATACTATTCATTGTAGGTACATCAGTTTGACAAGCAAAATCTGAAAAAAATATTGCAATAAATCGAAACAAAAACATTGACTTTATTGAAATCACTTTTGATAGTACTTTACACTAACCTGATTAATGTCTTTTGTTTTTTCAGTCCGATTATTTTGCATACGATAACCCCTCAACTCCAGTAATGGTAAATGGAAGATGGCCGCGGAGGGTGTTGCATGGAGAACCCTATTCACCGCATAACATATACATATACGATAACCATTCGACAATCTCAAAAGAAGTTATAAGACCTGTCTGGAATGCACAGTATCATTATCAAGATAACTATTCAAAAATGGACGATTATAATTATGTTGACCGATATTAAATGTTTAAAAACTGTACTGCATTTTCTTATTTGTACAAATGTGATACAACCTAAAAAAACACATATATTTTAAAACGGCTATAGACGTTTATATACATGGACATTCATACTACAGCATATACTTTTTGACTGTATATCACAGCATTAGATAACAATCATTGTCAATAACGAGGTAGAAAAAGTGTTCTGAAAGCATGCTTCGGAAGATGGAAAAATAAAGTATTTAATATGTAAACAATGGCATGATTAAGAGAATTTCGAATGTTAAAAATAATGGGATTCGGAAGGATTGCCAATAAGACAAATAAAATTTATCTACCAATGACCAAAATGACGTAGACGTAAGCAACTATAATTGGTCTCTGTATAGTTTTCCTGTAGTTGTTTTAATTAAAGAAAATGTACAGTTACTGATTAGTAATAAAAGTAATAAACAAATTCTCATGGTTTGGATTTCAATGTTTTCTTGTTAGTTGCTAAACGTTCAGTGGTAAATATTTCCTGTAGATTCAAGACGAGAATAATGTCATTTCTGAATCTATTGGGAAGGTTTTGTAAAGTTAATCGACTAGGCCAAAGGGAAAGAAATTTGAACATCAACTCATGAAAAACAGGATTATTTAAGTTAGGGCAGCAATTTGCTCTGTGACATGATCTTTGGAATTGTTACAACTAGCAAGGTCTATCTTACTTGAAGAGAGCGCGACAATCCCCCTACAGAAGATATTGGACTGACCACATCCCCCAACCCATTTCGAGCAGATGTGGATATATACGAATAATAATGATGTTCCAAAAAGGCATACAGACAGAAAAAAAATTGAAGTTGGTACTCCAGGAATTTATTCACATATTAGCATTTAAAACTAAATTTACGTTAAGCAGCTATAGCCTGCTGTACTCGAGGTTTGATACTAAAGGAGGAAAATGATCAGATTGGGTGGAGTTTGTATTTTATTTCAATGTATATCCATTTTTATTACCGTCCTTGCTAAAATGAGACAAACATTGAAAAGATCTAGTTTTCAGTGTTTACAGGGAAGGTAATATTTTCTCACTAGATTTTTTACTGTACATGTACTTTGTTGGGACTAGTATCAAATAACTGGTCAGCATCCATTGAACCAGTTATTTCAGCAGATTTTAAAAAAAAATATGTAATTATCTTTAAAGATTTACATTTGAAGTCCTTAAAATTATAAGCACTAATACAAATTTCTCTCACAGTATGCAAAATACTTTGAGTGGAATGTATAGCGAATGCCATTCAAGTGAGAGGTTTAGCTAGCTATCAAAATCAGGTTAAACCGTGGGAAAAGCCTGTACCAAGTCAGAAATATAATAGTTGTTATCCATTCGTTTAGTGTGTTTAGGCTTTGCTTTTGCCATTTGCCTGGGAACTTTTCGGTTAGAATTCTCCTTGGATTTTGGTATTTTGTTATTTTAATTTTGGTAATGATTTTTGATTTCACTCGTAGTATTTTATACATACAAACAACATACAATTTCTGTACACACATTATCTGAATGAAAGAAGTCGAAAGTGCAAAAGTTATCTTAAATCCTTTACTTGTCGGGGAATGTTAGTTGACAATGTCGAACATTTGTCATGCACTTTGGATATAGTATTTTCTTATTTGGCAAAATAAGTATAAACAACCAATTATTAATTCAGAATGATATAATATATTGTATGTGGGTCTTATTCCGTCCATTGATATTTTTTTTAATTTAACATACATTTGGAACTTGCAAATAGTATAATCTTAATTTCTTATTGATATTATTTATTTGACACAATTAATCTTCCGTGTTTAAAAGTTAAAGTCATAAGAAACGAGTGACCGATGAAAAATACTGTTCTTCCAATTCTTGAACTAATGCATACAAACATCATAAACTTAGTCTTCAGTGCACGAATTTATCATTTTGTTCGTGTAAATTTCGTATAATCGTTAATTTTTTTTTTTCAATCGGTCAGTTTTGTTGTGAAAATATGGCAGGTAATTAAAGCTCGTGTTTTGAAGCCGAAGTTTAACGATTGTCACCTGTTTATCAACAATCGACAAAAAATCAACAAAAAGCATGGAAATTGAGCACGTGTTTAACATGTAAATTCAGATAATAGTTTATTTTAAGGACATCCATGCGTATTGTGATCACCAGATTTTTACGAGATGGGTCACACTGAGATCACTTTGCATACGGAAAATTTGTCCGGGGAATTTTATCTTTTTTATCCCTATGATAACTTCCTTGTGCATCTAACTGCACTAAAAAGTGAATGTGGCCTTTTTAAATTTACAGCCTGAAGAAGATTTATAAAATACAATTAGAAGCAAATAGTTCGCTCTAGAATATACAAAGTAGGTAAATATCTTTATGCATGAACAGATTGTGCCATTTACTTTCCTTCTTTTACATTCACTTTCATATCAATTAATAACCACTTGGTCGATGCCATTGCTGGTTAATGTTTCGTCCACTTGTTATCAACAACTCAGTAGAATGCACATTGTTTTGACATGAAATATCATCGATATGGTAATTTTCTAAAACTCATCTTAAATACCAGTTTTATATATTTTGTTAATAAAATTTGAATTATTCGAAAAACTATGGTTTTCAATCACTAAGCATAGACGGCCTTATCCCTATTTTCATAACTTTTCAGAATTTTTAGCATCAAATGATCTATAACTTCTTGTTTGTTTGATAGGGCGTTCCAACTTTTTAATTAGAGTGGACGAAATGAACGTCTGGAGTAAAGAGGTTCTAGCCTTGTATCTATGATAATGTATTTGTTTCATATTGCCGTATCCAATCTTTATTTTATTTTCTATAGAACTATTGTCTTCCGTGTTAAACAGTTAGTGATTTATTTCATTAATATAAAAAGAAACACAATTGAATTGATACTGTGTATCTTAACTTTGATATTTCATTAAATGTTTGATCTTTGTATTAAGAATATATCTTTTGGTCAAAATATTGAAATGAAACAAAAGTTTTTTTATTGCTTTCAGGACTTAACTCTAGTATGATAATCCAAGATTAATATTATCAATCATGTGCAAGATGATATAAATAACCAGCAAACAATATATTTTAGTTTTAAATACACAATATATTGAGTTAGATAAGAAGTGAAACACCAGCCTGAGGGTACATTTTTTTCTTTTCGATTTCGACAATTTTTATAACAAAGAAAGTTGATCATTTTTTTGTAAGATTTTATCAACCTTATAAGTATAATGCACATATATAGAAACATTTTGCGTAATTTTCACAGTTTTCAAATTTTAGAGTCGAGTGTTCAAAAAACCCTATATTGCAGTTCTCCAAAAAATATATATGTACATTGGAGTGTAAATTTATAAATAATGTGTTCATCTTGCAAAGGTTATTAAAAAGTGACACGAAACTGGAAAAAAATGTATAAAGACAAAACTGTTTGCGAAGCAACGCGTAACCAAGTGTTTGAGGGACCATTATCTGTTACTATAATGATTTTGACACTTTTCGGTTCAGAGTGATATTATCTAGAAAGAAGACCATTTTTGGTTTCCAAAAACAATTAGTCATAAAATTGTATAATTCGGGATTTACACCTCACTTAATAGCTTATTTTTAAATGTTATTATCTTCTTACTACGTTTCTGACAAATATCAATGTTTCGCGATTTTTTTATTATTTTTTTTTCATTTGGGGGAGGGGGTATGTTTAAGCTCTCAAGTATGTAGACTTAGGCCGTGTTCACACCAAACGCCGTGTACAGTAAACATGTTTAGATTTGGTTTAATGTAATGTACACGTTTATCACATTAAATTTGTTCACATCGATACACCTTGTTTAGTTACCTGTACATAAGATGTGTTCACACTTGTAAACTATATGTCATTAAAATGTTCATTACGTAGAACCGAATTCAAATTTTCGGACAACTTTTCTAGCAGTTAGGGAACGACCATTTGACTTTAAAAAAAGGGGGGGGGGGATTTTTCCACAATTGATAAAAAAAAATCCGGTCATACAGATGTTTAGAATGAAAAAATATTCTGAATCCAAAGTTTCCCCATACACTATATTGTTAAATATTGAATTGGTAACATCGAGAAAAAAAAACTAAATATTAACTTCCGCGCAAGAAAAAATCTGACTCAGAACCATACCCCCTTTCCCCACTTTTAAAAGTAAAGTGGTTGCTCCTTTAAGAAAGTCATTTTGGATGATTTGCAGTAGTTTAAAGATGTCTCGATTACGGAATAAAAACGTAGGCTGCATCAGCGTGCTTACAGACGAAGAAAAAGAATTGCAATGTTAAGGACCACTACATTTGTATCTTTTTGTTTGTTTCAAATGGTATTTTTTTCTCCAAGGAGTATTTGGCAAAGGGAGGGGGTATTTTTTTTTTAATTTCTATTTGTATTTTTACGGATCTGAGATACTACACAAACAAACAATTAACCTCACCCTTTTTCAGTAATGCATTTATGAGTGAATCGTTGTTTGAGTAAAGACCAGTGGCAAGTATTTCTGTCATTGTGTACGTCCAGTCGATTCGGAAAGACTTTTTCAAATGAATTATGTGTTCGGCAATGATGATGGATGAGTCGTAATAAGGGGTTATAAGGCTACGTAAAGGGTTTTTATAACAAATAAATATATCAAGTTTAGACAAATATTTATGTAAAGAACTTTATTAATAAGTGTTATAGAGTATCAATTTTATATACAAATCGTTTCTTTATTAAATATACATGGGAAAAGTAAAGTTTTGAACGTCTAGTTTTGTGTATACTTAACCTTAACTTAAACAGGAAAAAGTTAATCGAATATTAAAAAGTAATGATATATTCTCAATGTATTGCAATTGGGGATCAAATCTTACAATGTCGAAAACTTATCATGCACTTACGAAGAATAAATCTTATTTATTTGGCAACATGAGGATAAATTACAGATTATAAAATTCAGAACAATATTTTTTATCGCTATATAGGTCTCATTCCGTCAATTAATAGTTTTGATAGTATTATATAAACTTGAGCATGCTAATATAATCTCGCCGCATTTATTATTTATTTCTTATAATCTTCCTGCCATGTTTAATTATGATGTTCTTATTATGGATTTTTAATCTTTAATCCGTAAGTCAACTTCCTTGAGCATGATTAAGTGTCTGATATACAATTAGTTAATGCGTACATTTGTACTTACTAGTCTACTCTTAGACTAGCAGTAAATACCAATTTTCAATCTTTGGTTTGATTCGGTTGGGGAACGTCCAAACGACTTCCAGCAGTAGAAACAAACACGCCACCACGAGACCTCAAATGAGAGTAAAGTAATTAACATGATTAAAATGAATGGATAGAGCAATCGTCAGAAGTGAAGTGTTTAATATTGGATTTTCACCTTTTAGATACCCTACCATAAGGGCCAGGTGTGCTTTTGTCATCACTAGGCTTCCAACATCGACGTCCGTCCATCCGTTGATCAATGTAGTTTCAAAACGTTATATGGTGTAAAAAAAATGTCCCAATAGACAGATGAATAGAAAAAACTCCGTTTTACTTTTCGACCTCATATGCACTAGCTGTATGTCAAAAGATTTCGCTCCGTGCCCCTTTTTTTCCAATATATTTTGGAGCTCTTCGACACCTCTCCATACGGAATTTTGCCCATGAATGACGATTGTGTTTTTTTCATTCAATGCCTTTCTCCTGTTCCTTAAGGTTTCGGGTGGAAGGCAATTTTTTTTCTCCGTTAAAACTCAACAATCAAGATATCAAAATTTCATGATTTTATTGTAAAGCATCGCCCAGACACATGAATTTGTAACATGAGGTAAATATACAATAATAAACATGAATTATAATACAATAAACAGTCAATAGAAAATATATACAAAACATTATATGTATCACAATAAATTATTTAGGTTTCTAATAAAAAAAAAGCCACCTGTGTGTCTATATAAGATAAAATTATGACTGCTGACATCTGTTTACTTGGATCAATCAAAACATTCTTTTATTTCTTGTTTGCTTCAATAGCGTTCTAAATTGACATTTTGATTGTTTAGAATTTTCGAATTCACTTACTGACATTTTAAATCCTGAACACGTATTACAAACTTCAAACTGTAAGTAAAGAAGGTTCCGATAGCATCCGTACTAACGGCTTCTTTAGTGAATTGCAAACCTCAGTCATGTTGTGCTTATGATTTAAAATAAATCTTAAATCAGAAAATCCGTTGTGCAATGTCAGTATAAAAAGCACTATAGTAAAGTTTGATATTCACATCCTTTTTACAGGCTATCGGTATAGCTGATGCAATAGGAAATGTTTTCCTTATTACTATTTAACCAATTGTTTTTCTATCGTGTATAGCAGATTCTTATCTTCAATTCCGTTTGGCATTACAATACAATGGATAACGCAAATCTGCAGAGTATATGTTTATCGGTGTTAACTATTGAATTATACTTTACGATGGCCGATAGAAGAGTGTGTTGTGGGCTAATTATTTTTTCTTTTAAATTTTCATCATTCAGTTATATAAACAAGGTTATTTGAAGAAATGTATAATTATAAAGCAGATATCGTAAAAGTTATGATTTTTATAGGTAGTCATATATATTTAATATGGTGTGTGTCTTAATCAATTATAGGTATTTTAGATTTATATGTATAGAAATTATGGTTTATTTGTATAAAAGACCAATAGACAACTTTCGAGTTCGTTGCATTTCGTCAAAAACTTTGATAAAGTGAACATCATTTGTGCGTTTAGGGGCGTTGTCACTTCCGTTCCTATGTTGAGCGATTAGTTGAAAAAATGATAATGCTATATTGCACGAATAATTCTGCAAATTCAAGTCTGATAATTGATAATCAGCACTGCTGTCATTAGGGAATTGTGATTAAGCACTTACGAAACAAACATTATTTCTAGTTTATCCTTCATAATGACGATCACAAAGACGCTTGATGAACTTTAATAGAGCAGGGATACAGGCAATCCTCTCTATCCGGTATATGACGTCACACAGGCGCACAAAATTGACGAACTTTTCCGTTGAAAGACATAACTCAAAAGTGATCTATTGAGTGAAAAAATAGTTTAACAGTAAGTATATTCAAAACAACCGAGCGCATATGTGTTGATTCTCGCCTTGACTGATGCTTGAAAGCTGATTACAACTACCAAAGGGGCTATTAAGCAGTTTGAAATTACTGTACCCTATCCTTAACCGTCACTCAGTGATAGTCAGCACAATAATCATTTTTAAACAGAGTTTTAAATATTGAATACAGCAATTACAACATGAGTTCTTCAAAATAAATTTCTGAAATAGCACATCTCCTTCAATTGATAAAAATAATTTTGAAATAAAGACACCATACAACTTTCAGTAGACGACATAAAAGTAGTCAGTTATGGATGTTCTTTTCTTGAAATTATTAGTCCAGGAATAAAATGAAAAATGTGAAAGTGAAAATATTCTTGACTGTCGAGAAAGCTTTAAAACTGTTATTCAATTGAATGCAATGAACATATATCTGGACACAGGGGAACACTTTATTGACGATACGAATTTTAAACTAATATATTTAAAAATTCAAACTTTGTAAGTTTGGATAACTATTTGGAATTTGAAAAGTCTGTTTTCGCCGATCCCGTTGAGTCAGTTTTCGACGATCCCGTTGAGTCTGTTTTCGCTGATCCTTTTGTGTCTGTTTTCTCTAGTCCTGTGGAGTCTGTTTCCTTTGTTTTCCAACAACAGTATATTCTGTAAAGTTCCTTACGGAACGAACTTGACATGAATATAAAAATAGCTGAGCTGATTCCATGCGTTATATCGCCTACATATTGTACAACGTTGAAAACGAATAGACCTAACACTGAACCTTCGTCATCTTTAGCAGTAAACGTGAATCCCTTACTCATCACAAATATTAGGCAGGGGTACGTTGTTATAAGTTTAATAGCTATGAGTACACTGAAAATCCTTGTCAGGCGTCGTGTTGTTCTTTCCTTTGACCTTTGTATTTTATCACTTACTGGAGCACGTTTACGAGATTTTACAAGTGCAGCAATGGTTAATAGATAGAAAACTGTTGTAAGGATGATCGGAATCATTGTTAGTAAAACTGTAGTGAAGAAGCCGTACAGATCAAATAGTTTTTTGTGTTGATTTCCGAGGTCAGTATAAACAGGTATATAATTAACCCCTGTAATTTCGTCTTGTGTAACCATGACTGTTTGTCTCGGAACGTTTAGAAGGCCAAACAGTAAACAGATGGTAAGCAAAACTATTGTTACTCTTTTAGGATTCTGCGCCAAAGGAAATCTTCTTACATGAAATGGAAACGCAGTTGAGACAAAGCTATTAATTGCAACCGTTGCATATTGAGAAAAAACCATCCAATTTATGACTTTTCCTAAATGATAATAGCTTATCAGTACTGTCCAACGACCAATATTTAACCAGACACTTGTCTGGAAAAAAACGGAAATGTTATAAACAATGTATTTTACCATGGATAATACAAGACTTACGCTGATCGTTAAAAGAAAATATGTCATGCTAAATGACGCTTTATTTTTCTTGTTTTCCTTTAGATATATACGCAGCCCTGTGATTCCTAATGTTAAACCAGGAATGTATATAAATGGTAAAATATACATAAAAACTTTGTTGGTAGCCGCTATCGTTTTCTTTAATGATGTTAATCTGTCTTTGGTATCAGTGGAATCGAGTATGTTGCTATTCATTGAACAGTTTTCTGCTACCTCTATATACGAAGTATTACTCTGTTCGCAGGTCGTATTCTTTCTACCTGAAAGCATTTGCGTAGTATCATTATTTAATGAGTAGCTATTGTTTTGTAAGACACTCTTAAGTTGCATAACCTCTGATTCGTTGTATCTACTAGAGATAATCGCATTGTCATCATCATCACCACTCCGTTGTGGTATTTCCGGATATACAGTGACATTTGGAACATCAAAATCATTGTCGGATGTAAGTAAATCAGAGTTGTTGGTAGTAAAAAAGATACTTGTACTTGCATATGGAAGAAGCAAAAACCATACAAGGAATATATAACAACCACACATATTTGGTTCCTGGAAATATAATATATATGATTTATATTTGATAATTGTCTAAACAAGTCCAAACTTTAATTACAGAAGCTAAACTGGCATATTCGACCTTGCAACTAGCATATTTGTTATATATTAATAGTTTTTGATTTTCAAACTATCGTATATTTTCTTATATTTTAGTTTTTGTGCATTTGTTATAAGCCAAAGGTATGACAAATCGAGAAGAAAATGTATAATTGATATCGGAAGTAGCATTCTATTTTTTTGAAACCATTGTTTGCCGAGGTAGCCAATTACAAGGAGAGATCAACCCTTCTAAAGCCTCGGTCACACCTTAACGGATAGCTCGAACGCATGCCTAACGGATAACTTTTTTTCAATCCGTTCATGTCCGTTAGACGTCCGTTCTTATCCGTTAGACGTCCGTCCATATCCGTTGCATGTCCGTTTAGCGTACGTTTTATCCGTCGACGTCCGTTCTGTCCGGTGGAAAATTTTGATCATGTTCAAAACTTTGAACGGACGTCCAGCGGATGAAATGTCCGTTGAACGTCCGGTAGACGTCCGTTTTGTACGGTACTCGTCTGTTTCGTTTCCGTTTTGTATCTGTTACGTGTCCGTTATACATCCGTTGGAGGTTTGGCAGATGAATTCACCAACGGACTTTTAACGGTCGTCTAACGGATAAAACGGATGTTGAACGAATGTGAAACGGACTTCTACCGGACGTATAACGGATAAAACGGATGATAAACGGATCTGAAACGGATAAATGCCAATTGAAAATTTCGCGTTAGAATTGCCAATTAGACTTCGCAAGGTTCACGAATTTTTATTAATTCAAAAAAAAAAAACAAAGACACTAAGAAACCTCTGCAATTTTGTAAGATGTATTAATAGCAAGCTCACTCCTTCTTAACAACCATAATTTATTTACCATACTTATACTTATAGAAAGTATTTCGTTATACAGTTTTAACTTTTATATTTGACTGTATAAGTATATATATTCTTTTATACGTTATCTCATCCGAAATTTTGAATTTTATGCATTTTTAATGCATTTTTATTCTTATGTATATATTTTTTTACTTCTCTGTAACCTTTGTACTTGTATGGTTTAATGAAAATAAACTATCTATCATTATTATTTATAATCGACCATAGAGTAAGAGCACGTCTTCGCAATCTTGAAGCTCTTATTCAGGCAAGACACTGCCCTTTGGCGGCATTTTGAAGAACAAACCAAAACCAGTTACACAGAAACATTTTGAATATTTATGCGATTTACATGTATTATTATTGTCGCCTTTAATTTTTCTGTATATCTTTTTTATCCGGTACGCTTCCGTTAGGTGTCCGTTTTATGCGGTACTCGTCCGTTGGATGTACGTTCGACATCCGTTCTGTCCGTTACGTTTCCGTTTCTCGTACGTTGCATATCCGTTGTGTGTCCGTTATGCATCCGTTACGTGTCCGTTTTATTTGGTCAGAACATCAACGGACTCCCAACGGATAAAAAATTGTCAACGGACAAATCCGTTAGGCGTCCGTTGGTGCTATTCGGTAAGGTGTGACCGAGGCTTAAGTATATAAATGTCGTTAAAGGTGGGTCAGTAGAAATCACAAACTGTAAGTTGAAAACGACTTAGACATTTCCATATTACTTATTGTACACGCTCTCCTTATCTTGGCCAGTAATGTTACAGCACATAATAAGTACAAGCTATAAAAATCAGTTGGGAAAGGCTTGACTCATCTGATCGGTATTAAGTACACCAAAAACTCGTACAAAAATATAAAAAAACACGTTGCGCACGATGTTGGTACGAATTCTATTTTACTATAAATTATCATAAAATATATGCGTAGACTGGTCAGCTCGATAAAAAAAATAGTGATTTTGGTTGAATTGAGTTAAATAGGCTTGAATATAAAGAAAGATAGGAATCGAAATTTAAAATGCCAAAAATTATAGCACTTAATGATCCCAAATTAACGAAAAAACGTAATGTCCAACGTTACATTATGTGTGCAAAAGATCAGAGTTCCGTGTCTTTCATATCGTTTTTTTTTCTTTGATCATCGTAAAACATGCCAAGAATATTGCTTTTGTTATAGTTATGTGAATGTAAAAGCAAAATCAATATCACTGAAACTGTAAATCGGAAAATGTCAAATTTGAAAACGGTCTGAATTCTTTTTGTCTTCACACTCTTTAAGAGCCAATTTTCCCAGACTAAAATTTCAATCAGTACACGTGAAAAGACGTCATAAACTGCCAAATGAAAGAATGACCTTGTGACATTTAACGGCATTTATTTAAAATTTATTAAAAAAATCAATGTGAGTTCGGATTAAATACTTGTGTTTATAATAATGGTCTGAATGTTTTTTTAATTGGCTTACATGACCTTCTACGTAGTAAAGGGACGAAACAAACTGTATATTTTATTAAGTTTTCAATATCAACGCTTACGCCAGTTGCACGAGCGAACGTCAGTGCATTTCATCTTTCTATTCCAACTTTACCATGTTTACAGACGCTCGAAATATTCCATTTATCTTAAACGCTGGTATTCATTCCAAACAAACAAACAAAAATATCCCGAAAAATTTAATAAAACGGGAACAAAAAGTTTTATACAGAATTATAGATTTTATTTAATAAAAAAAATCACAAATCATCAATGCATTCCTGTAGTTTGGCTTTCATAGCAACAACAAAGATGATTAAATGTATATCTATGTGATTTATAAGAAAAAATAAAAGCTTCAAAATCTAGCAGCCTTTTTCCAAAAAAGAACTTATATTCAAGCATTTAAAGTGAACGAAACTTTATTGAAAGCAAAACAACAGTCATGTTATTATTTTATTGAAGATCAAGCGCTAGTAAACCTTTAATAAATATTAAGACTCTTACAAAAAACATTCCCTGAAATTGTAGAAAAGCAGCAAAACCATTATATTTAGTGTTGAGGTCAACAAGCAATAGGGATGCGTGGATGATTTATCTCAATTATTAACGTGAAATTAAGGTAAATAACTAAAAATCTGAAATAAAAACTTACGTCGAAAATATCAATGTATTTGTTCAATTCTGTGGTAAAATAGATTCCAAGCTAGTTATATTTCAATTTATCCTCTTTTTCAGAGTATGTTAATTATCTGCTTCTCACGTGACCGAAAGCTAAGGATGGGCGTAAACATATGTAAGTTCCAGTACGACTATTTCCTGGGAAGATAAATATTACATTAATGCAGGATAATATATATTGTTAAATACACTGTTCCCAGATTAATGAAAACAATAGACATTAGTATGCATTGGGTGTTATTATATATTATATGGCGTACAAAATTTGAATCCTGTTATCTATGACGAGTTTATTTATAAGCTTTGGCTGTTCTTTCTCAAAGTAATTCAAAAACACATTGCCGGGCTTAATACATTATATTCACTTTTGTCTTGTTTCTAAATAAATTGAATAACTGTTCAGAAAATAATAACATGGTAGACACCATTCTTTTTTAATTTGCCTGGGTTAAGTGAAGTCTGTGATAAGATGCACGGATAATTTGGGAGCAAATAGTTCACGAAAAAGTCATAATAATTTTATTTTCACTTTTATTTTCGGAATTGTATAAGTTCCAAGAAATTTCGACACACACCAGTTTAATGCATTGTTTTAAGAGGCGGATCCAAGAGGGACAATGGGCACTTACCCCCCGAATCTGGTGACATTCCAATTTGCGAAATCCTAAATTGTTGATTCCCAGGATGCCGCGTCTACTTAGCCAACTCCAATATTATCAAATTTTTTTTCTAATTTTATTTAATTAATTTCGAATCTCGACTTACATCTAGAAATTGAAAAATGATGGTCCAAACAAACTTTTTACGATAAAAAAAAGATGATTTTTGCTTCTCAATTGAGAACTTTCTATTTCTATGATGTAGCAACATTTCAGCAGCGCTTGCATACGGAGGCTATATCTCACAGTTGGTACGATATTCCAGCGTTTGTATTTTCTATCATGATTTCTTTGATTGAGGGTTGCTGCTCACAAGAAAGATTTTAAACCAAGAGTTTCAAGTGGTGAATTTGAAACCATTTCTTATAATTAGTAGATTTTTGCAGACGCAAACACGAGTTGGTTAACATTTATGGAGTATTCGTTTGACAGATGACAACAGATATGTTCCAATTGTCGTAACTACAATTTCGGCCCCTTTTCCCCGAATTTGACCTACCGAGATAGACTCACACCGGGTTTGTACTAACATGAGTAACATTACGGAAGCTACACGTGGAGATTGATACATGTATGCTCTACCCTTCCGGAGCACCAGAGATTGCAAAGCAAAATTCTATCCGGATGAAATATCATCCGTCGGAAAAAAAATAGCAGATAATGTTTTAAGATATTTTCCAGAGGAAATTATTTCACTGTGAGATATTTTCCATTACCATGAAATTTTGTTCAAGAAAGTTGTACAGATAGTAGAAGGTGTGAAGTTGTTGTTTTCAGTTTAAGTAGTCAGTTTTAGCGATTAAGATATTAAAAAGTTAAAATAAAAAGCTAAATCTTTGCAAATATTATGAACTAATAATGGAGTAATTAAATAAAACCTAAGTTAGAGATTAAAAAACCCAAATAATTGAATTGTACTCGGAAATAATATCACAGATGTCCTGAAATACTTTTTCAGTAAGATATCGTTCGTTTGAAAGACATTTTTTTTTTTATTTCATAATCACAATATAAAAATGAAAACAATAATCATGAAACATATGTAACAAAACCAGAAATAGTTTCACAGATCTTAATTGTGAAATAATATCCTGATCATTAAGAAAATAAGGCATTTCTAATTGAAATACAGGTTCAAGAAGTTAAGACAATTGGATTGCAGTTCACAAGTTTATGTGAAATTTGGACCGGAAAGGATTTACTGTTAAATAATTTCTATATTAGATGGAAAGAATTCAATTTACCGAAATAAATTTACACGTGAAATTGGTACCATGTCTGTAAAAAAATATTTACTGTGTCAAATCTTCCACCGGAAAAATAATCGCAGAAGAATGAAACCCTTACAAGATCACCCAAGTTTTTAGTTCGGTTAGTGTTGCTAAGTCTGTGGTTTGCTATGTTATTTTTTGTGTACTGATGTTTGTTTGTTTGTCTTTTTCTCTTTTAGCCATGGCATTTCAGTTTATTTTCGACTTATGAGTTTGAATGTCCCTTTTATAAAAAGTTTTATATTTTAGCGAGAGAAATTTATGTATTACTGAAAAATGATTACATCAGGGTTTTTTGATATCACAAACTAGTCAAAACATTTATTTAATTTCCTCATCGGTATAAGGACATCATTCGTAAATATAAATTAACATGCAGAAATCTTGTACGTTCAGGTATTTCACATCCATTTTTTTATGGTAATATTATTTACAAAGCACACAAATGTCGGCATTCACCTCAAAAGCTAACAAAACCTTTAAACAGACTTATAAAGAAGGGATATAGTTACGATACTGTTGTTAGGTCATGTCCTGTTGTCAAGATGGCATATTTTGGCTTTAATGTTGATTCACGTATAGGGTCTTTGCACTTATTTTGAATAATATTAAACTGTTAAAGTTAATGTATTAACATGGTTCAAGTCCAGGAATATTACAAAATTCTTGGACATGTTTTGACCATTTAATACCAGATAGATATATAGTTCTTTGAGAAAATATGAGCCCTTTTGTACAAACAAATATATTATAACTTATATTGATCCCTCATAAAACATGTAAAAGGGATATTTATAACATTAAGGGGTTGCCCCCAAACTGATTATGACTTGGATGGAGAATTGTCTCATTGGCAGTAACATATACATAGACCAGATTTATATATTTCTTGATGAATAGGGAAAAAATACTTCAGAAATTAAAGAAATGTCAAAGTAAAAGTGATAAATCAAGTTTTAATATTGTCAAAACCTACTATTTTATGTTTTCAAAAAAAACATATAATCGCTCGCCTTTACTTTTCAAGCTTCGCCTCAAAAATTGCCAAATTGAATATTTTTTTATTAAAATTTTCAAATCGCTCGCTCGCCCCAAATTTTGGAGTCCAAAAATCCGTAGAACAAGAAATTAAATTGGTGTGGCCTAGGCAATAAAATACCGCGAAAATAATTTTGAAGCGGGAAAACCTAACGCCCTCTATGATACATATGATGAAAACACCAAGGAGAAATAATTTCATGCTAATGCACTGCCCGTTTAAACGAATGAAATTGCAAATATTTTCTTTCGTTTAACACTTTAATGACTACATTAAATCACAAATGACATGGGTAAAATTTCTTTGTTCTTACTGTGCTTTAATCTGGATAATGCACAGCTAAGGTATGCATTAACTACCTCAGATATACTACACAGTTCAAAAGTATTCTTACCTTATGGGGCGGACCCTGGATTTTAAAAGGAGTGTAATTCAATGAAATTAGAAAATTTAAAAAAAAAAAAAAAAATGTCACCGAGTGTAGCGAGAATAAAAACATTTTTTTTGACAATTTTATGCTTAAACATGATATGTTTTCAAATCAAAGGATGGGACATAAAATATTTTACAGTGTTTCACAGTCAAACCAGATAGTAATTTCTCCAAAAAAGAAATGTACTTTAGAATATCAAAATAAATAAAATCTGTTTTTGATTAGTTTTTTTCTCAATAGAATTTATCACGATTATCAAGTTTAGATATGTATGCTTTATTGGAGACTATTTGGAATCGAATTTAATGAGGATCATATTTAAGTTTGTACTAAAACAGCGGGGGTTGGGGTGATAAGCTGCAGATTAATAACCCTTTTTTTTTTTGGATGCGACATTTCTTCAAAAGTTAATACAATAGAACAAAATTTGGAGGGAGTGAAACATTTATTTTTCTTCTGTTTACTGAATATTATGAATTAAGATCTCTTTCCGGTTCATCTTCCTCTAAGCATATTATTGAGGAAAAGAAAGGCAATAAATCTATACTCAATAACCTTCTCAGTTATGAATTTTATAACCCGATTTAAAAGTACACCATACTGAACTAAAACTGTAGGTGATGTAGACTATACGTAAAAAAAAAAACAGCAATAAAAGGGCAAAAACAAACTGGGGGCATCTAGAGGGTAACATATAGTAGTTTCCAACAATAGATAGGTGTCTACACAATATGTAAATTTCTAAATCGTCACTAATTTCTGTAAAAATTGTAAATAAATTTAACAGAAACGATAAATAAAAATCTACCATTTAATCACAATTCTCCAAATAATGTTACAATTTAGGAAGAAGCCCTAAATATAAAAAAAAGTTGATAATTAAATACTTATACTAACCTTTAACTACATACGTCGTTCGGGTTAATTAGGGTCACCCGAGCCGTGCAGATTAAATGATATATACCGACTTGCTTGGTCAATAACTATAACTTATATTTTTCCTTTTTCAGTTCATTTTTATATAAGTTTACGACTATCTTTTTTAATTAGATGTTAGAAGCAGTATTAGTAGTTACACTGATTGACTATTCAGGAGATACCTGTATTATATTTTAAGCTCCGATGGCATCAATTTGGGATTTGATTGTCGCAAATTAAGTTTACTGGCGACGCGTTAGTCAATTGATGCCATGTAAGAAAGTGACGTTATCCAATCAAAATGAACGTTACAAACGTTGTTGCATTAGAATTAGAAATTTGTTATTTATATTATTGCTTCATCTTTTATTAGTTGTGCGTTGAAGTTATTCACTGAGCATGTATAAATTCAAAAGGTTGAGAGCTTTCATATGCACATGGTAGGGCGCTTCTCTGTTTATGAAGACTCTAATGCGCCGTATAGATGTTTATATTAATTGATTAAGGTGGTACCCAACACTTTCACTAAAATTAATTTGGCTCGTTTAATTTTCATAAAATTTTGACAAAGTATTTACTTTGACCCTTTAACAAGTATATAAAAATTTCAAAAATTTTGAACCAACCGTTTTGTCAGAAAAATTACACTGGTTATATAGCAGTTTGACAAACAACAATTTTGATCATTGAGAAGCTTAATATTCCCTTTACAACACAACGTAATTAAAACGTTTAGCTGATTTTACAGAGTTATCTCCCTGTAGTGTTAGGTACCACCTTAACATCGTTGTGTTCAAATACTACATGTAGTTAGTAGGTAGTTAACCTTCACTAATTAGTTGATGTTCTATTATATTATATTTTATCTCCGTTTAATTATATTGATAAAGAAAGGGATTCGTAAACAACGGAACATCTCCATTCATACACCGGCAATGATGTCTATCTCAAAAGATATCGTTTTTAATCATATTGAATATATTTTTACGCTTTTGTTTGAAATACACAAAGTTGAAAAGTTCAAAATTTTACGTCTTCTCGTTAATATTGTAGTCATAAAAATACAGCGATTTGTAGAATAATCTAAATAAAAAAATAATAAATTTTGCTGGGCAGTTTTTAATCATGAACTATATTCTTTCATACATGTATATTGTATTTACATCAGAACATTCCTATGACGGTCTAAGAGATCGTGTATAGGATTGTGTTTAACGTCCTGTGAAGCTATGTTCATGTATTATGCAAATAAACTCTTCTTTGTTCTAGACTGATCCAATGAGCCGATTGTGTAAAGTACTATACAAAAAATGTGGTATGCTTTCCAATGAGACAACTCTTCACCAGAGAACAAATGTCGTAGAAGTTAGCAACAAATATAGATCACTGTACCGGATTCTAGTTTACAAGTTAACAGTCCGCAATTTGATATTGTATCCTACTCAGACTGCAAGCCCTCTATAACTGATTTGCCCTAATTCCCCACTTCAATTTTTTTAAGCCCAGGGTTTGAACCACACTCTTGCAAACACGCATCCATGAGACGGTTGAAATCTTTGGAAATTGAGGTATCAAATTAGTACGGTTATATCACCTTAGTCTTTGCCAATTAATTTTAGGCTACTGTTTACTTAAATCAATTTCTCTCAATCCATTAACGTAAACATTTGCTTTCTATAGGAGAAGGAAGTATAAGGCCCTGATCTGGCTCACAGAATTAGAATAGAATAGAATAGAATATTTTTATTTCCCAAATTACAGGGCCCATAAAGGGTATAAAATCAGATACAATTAATTTTTATAATTGGTAACAACAACAATAATAGAGGCATATACATATATATTTGGAATATAAGCATTGGTCAGAATCAAGCTAAAAACCACATATATATATTGTGAATAAAAGAATAATACAATTACATTATATATGTATGTATTCTCGAATTATTTACTTGACTTAGTGTCAGTGTTCATACCTGATCTCTTTAATTCAAAACAGTTACAAATATAACAGCCCAGTTTTTCCATATGAGTAACATTTTCTTGGGTCAAGAGCCATAAAAATTTAGAGGATTTATTTAAATTTATAAGATTATAACAATTGTTAGAAATGTCTTTTAAAAAATTGTCCCTTTGAATATCATAAAAATGGCATTCTAATAAAAAATGAAGCTCATCTTCAACTTGACCAACATGACCAAGTAAGCAATTAGAACAAAGACGCTCAGATCTTTCTATATGTTTTTTTGAATATCTGTCTGTCTCAATTTTTAAAGAGTGAACGCTTATTCTTAATTTACAAATTGACTGTCTTTTTTTTGAAGTCCTGTAATTCTAAATATTTTTCTTTTTTAAAACATTTTTTTATAGAAAAATAAGTACCAAGCTTCCCTTTTTCGGAGTTAACTGTTTGATACTTCAATTTATTCCAAAATGTGAAATAACTTTTACATAGTTTTTTTTTAACATACTGACATAAAGAACCAATTGATTGGTCAAGATTTGGTAATCCAATCTCTCTCTGAATATAATCTATACTAGAATACCGGCATGTATTTACATTAGAACTATGTAACTGTTTATAACATATAAATGCATCAAATATTAATCCTTCTTTCAAACGTTACAGTCTAGCTATGACAATATTTTAACATTAATAAAATTATAGTAAAATACATACTAGGAAATCTACCAAGCTCTGACATTACAGCTATTTTACTTGACTTTCTGTTTACACCAATAATATATTTCATAAATTTGTTATGAGCTTTTCAGAAGAATCCTGACCTAAAACTTTTTCTAATATTTACTCATTATCTTTTTTACGTAATTTATTCTCAAGTCCTTCTCAAATTGTGTTTTTTTTTTTTATTTTAATGAAATAAAAAGGACGACAAATTCATTGTAGTACAATAAAAGAACAAAGTTACAATGTCCCCCGCGTTGCACATATTTTATCTATCTAGGGTAAAAAACTAAAAAAAAAATGTTGGTTCTTTAAAACAATTTACTTGTGATGTCACTCTGAGTGAGTCTGACGTTAAAAACGTGTAATAATGGAAAAACGTGATCATTTATCTATTGAGCTACATTCTTTTACCAAGTACACTAATTTACATGTATCTGTATCTTTGTGCAGAGATGTCATGTTGGAAATAGTGTGCAAGTAAACTCATCATAGATACCAGGAATGAAATTTTGTATTAACGCCAGACGCGCGTTTCGTCTACTAAAGACTCATCAGTGACGCTCAAATAAAAGAAAAATTAAAAGGCCAAATAAAGAACGAAGTTAAAAGCATTGAGGACCAAACATTCCCAAAAGTTTTGCCAAATACAGCTAAGGTAATCTATTCCTGAAGATAGAATCGCCTTAGTAATTCCAAAATTCAAAGTTTTGTAAGGTTAATATATTGTTACATGCAGGAAGGCCTAAATCGAGCAAATTTGGCAGTTTTTCCAAAACCAGTACTTTATCATATTAAGGTGGCTCGTGGGTACAAAAATTTCAGCAAAAAATGAAACCTTTATTTTTTCATTACAAATTTTTTTCATTACACTATAAGTTATTACTTTATGATATGGCACAAAAATCAACCCAAGAAATCGATTCAGTTTGGCCCCAGATGACTTTTAAAATGTTTATAACATTGAAAAAGCTCCAAATTATCTCCCTTTGGTGCAAAAAATACCATTTTTTGGCATTAAATTTGAAATATCTTTTTTAACTCATCGGTGACCTATATTTTTTTATTATTGTTTTCAAATAAGCTGTACATAAACTTAATAATTGTAAAATTTAAGCGATTTCTGTAATTAGATTATTTTTTTATTTCAATATTACCTCTATTTCTCCTATTAGTTCAACAGAAAAAAAAGGACATTAACAAAAATATATGCTTTTTCCGGAGGCAGATTGTGAGCTTAAATGAACGGTGACCCCATTTTTTTACTTCATTTTTCTTTTAAGTATATGATAAAGTTCATTTAAAAAAAAATATAGCGAAATCCTATATTAGAAAAAAAATATTGATTTATACCCAGGAGCCCCCTCAGTTTTTATGTTAAAGCTCAAATATTTGTTTTTTGCTGGGTTTTATTTTTGTTTTTGGTAGTGTTTTATTTCTTTTAGATAATTAATTCGTAAATAAAACATTTTGCGTTTCATTTTGTTGCATGTCACGTTAAACAAGATAATTAAAAGTCAAATTAAAAGTCAAAGGAAGAGAAAACAATGTGACGTCAAAAATCTTTTTATTATTCAAAATAGAATCTCAAAATACTTTAATTTCCTCGGTCATTGAAAATTAAATCTATTAATCAATCTTTTAATATGTTGTCATTAGGTTCAAACACTTCATTTAATCACAAAATTAATGAACACTCAACACGCGTTTTTTTCTTTCTTTTTTTTTTTTTTCTTTTTTTATATTTCAAACAAAACAAAATCATATAACATCAAAAGCGTTCACCGATTCTTTCTATAAAACTGAAGCACAAACTTTCTGTAAGAAGATAGTTTTAATTATTTCATTATGCAGAACTATTTTTGAAAGCCTTAAAAATTTAAGAGGCTGTGTTTTGCCTTTGAAGTCATGTTTCATCGTGATTTGAAACCAATTGGTAAAGGAAAGGCTCGTTTTTTTACAAAATTTATAAATACTTTTACGCGTTGTAAAAGAATATTAAGGCAGACATCTTTGACATAAAAGTTTGATAAAAGCTAGGTGTTTCACTCACAGGCACTTGTTTCTGTCAATATGGGATTTACTATCCATACCCGTACAAAAAAACACAAGGTAGCTAACGGAAATTTTCAATGTGTCCGCTTCAACCAATGTGTTATTACTTTCACTTGCCCCTCTCACGAATAAACATACACCAGTCTTTCGGTAATTGATTTGTCTTTACCCTTAAACAACTTTCACGTACCTTGAGAATACCCCCAAACAGTATAACACACTTGAGATGGGAAATATTGACCTTTTTCCAGATCATTGAATTTGTAAGTACTTAACTTCCGGTTAACTTAGGAAATAAATATAACAGGGCAATCTGATTGGTCAAATTTATCCGGTTACCTGTTTATTTATACTAGTTACCAGAAACCAGAAAAATGTGACCAATGGGATTATGTTGAGTTTCCAAGTGAATTGTCAATATCTCATTCATTTATCAAGCAGTCTATTTAACACAAAAAACGATGTTGTTTGGGGCTTAATCTGTGGGGACAATGAATATTTGTCATGGAAGTAGGACAAGTGTTTTGTAACTTTGGGTTTTTAAAGAAAGATGTAGCTTAGGTATTAATAGACCCAATCAGTTTCCTAATTTTGATTTGAATTTACGATTCACAGCCTTTAAATCCATTCAAAAAGAATATCCGCGTCTTCTTTCTCACGTTTAGCCCATTGCCTGGCATAATTCTTCGCTGAATCCATTAGTATTTTGAAGTTGTGTTTTTAATTTAATTGATGGATTTGGTCAGGAGGTTAAGAGCATACGAAACTGTTACTAGGGAGGTAATGACGTTGCTTACGTAAAATGTTATTTTCGCGACGTCAAACTATGACATATCGGGAAAAGATGCATTTTTCAACTGATTGTTTACCATTCAAAGTGATTTAATTTGAAAACAAGAGCATGGACCCCTAATTTTAAAAACGACATTTTGTTTCATCTTACAGGGAGATTGTGTGGACCAAATTTTATAAAACTGTAAATAATGCATTTTTTTTAATTTTGATAAATATACAGCAAAAAATACATTTTTTTCTCAATTCATGACCATTTGATGTATATGAGTTCTTTCTGAATAAAAGATGTATAACTTTTTAGGATGCTTATAAAAATATAGAAATTACAAATCATTTAACAAAAAAACAATTTGTGTTTATCTTTTAAAACAATAAAGTTATGACTCTCTTTCGAAAGGAAAATACGGTCACAAATCCGAATTTTGAGCAAATATACAAAATTTTGACCTCATTTATCTCAAAAAGTAGCACATGAAGGTATATGTTTGATTACATATTAGATTTAATCAGGGAAAAAATAGCCTATATGGAAATTTTCATCAAACTGTAAATACGGGATCGTATGCCCTTAAGACTTAAGACTTGAAGTCGTCAATACTGAGATCCTACAACGCGTGTTTGTAATTACAAATTCTAGTTGCAATTGCTTTGGTATAGGTATAAAAATGATAGGTATAGTAATAGTGAGGTGCTTGACCATACCCGCAACATTGTAAGGTCGTGACTGAATCAAAGAAGCTTTGTCTTATTTTTAGCCAGTATTTTTAGTCAAACCGATTACAAGGTGCAAATTTATTTCCTGTATAATGACGAAGTTCAGGTGTGATTATTACATGTGTTTAAAGCAAATCCTGAATACACCGTTTAGTTGTGCGCCTGAAAGAGGCGGAACGTACAGATTAGGTAACAAGGATCAGGAAATTTGTTACAAGACTTAGATTTATAACGGTCTCTGAATTTGGATATTTTCTCAAAAATTTGCGTTGTATGTGGAAAAAGATTTTAAAAAATTTAGGAAGTACAAAACACTACATGTATACGTCATCTAACAAATATGTCCGACTTTGGAAGGAGTTGCGGCTCAATCAAATCAGTCTCTTCCTTTAGTAGTATAGATTTTCAAGTGAACTTACTTATGATGAAGGATATTGCCCAAGTTGATTGAATCGATATTTTTGTTGGAAAAGGAATTTAAGAAAGGGTCTGTTCTCCGTTTCATCTTTTCCAAAGCGATTTGAACTGAAAAGTATGCGACTAGCAATATCCGAAATGATAGCTATAAGTTTGTATTGGTTTGAATGAGGATTAGTAACAGTGTTCTTCAAATATAAACATGATAAATGTACAGATAATGAAGTTTTGAAATGGTTAATGAATAAAGCTTCTTGCAAATGTGATGAATAACTTATGGCTTTTGCATAAATGGCAGTAGATCATTAATAGAGATATCATGGAGAGTAGGTGGTGTATAATGACGATTACATTGACTGCGTCTACGTCGTGGAATAGGGTTAAAAATTTCATCACATTCACCGAGCTACAGGAAATATCCAAGCTATGTTATATAGAGATAATACATAAATAAATAATTAGTAGGAATCAAACATGATAGGAAATATTTTTAAACATTTGTACTTAGCAACGGAAAATTGAAAACCCCTTCAGTGGAAAAATGAACTTCCCATACCCCTATAGACCACAGATATTCAAATTAGCATAACTATTCCAGGAATGTTATGTAGTAAAATGCATTGAAAGTACTAAGTAGGAATTAAACATGTTAGAAAATATTTTTAAACATTTTCACTCAGCCATGGAAAATTGAACTCCCTACCATGGAGAACTGATGTCTCCTATAAACTTTAGATTTTTAATTGTTATACCTATTTCAGCCATGTTATAAAGTTATAATAGATTAAAAGAACTTGGTAGTAATTAAACATGTTAGAAAACATTTTCACTCAGCCATGGATAATTGAAAACCCTTCAATGGAAAACTGAACTTCCCATCCCCCTACAGACCGCAGATTTTTAAATTGTCATAACTTTTCCAGTAATGTTATGTAGTTATAATGCATTGAAATTACTTGGTAGGAATTAAACATGTTAGAAAATACTTTTAAACATTTTCACTCAGCCATGGAAAATTGATCCCCCCTACCATGGAAAACTGAACTTGCCTATAGACATCAGATTTTAAATTGTCATAACTATTCCAGCAATGTAATATAATGTACTGGATCGATGCCACTGCTGGTTGATTTTTTATTCCCCGAGGGTATCACCAGCCCAGTACTCAGCATTTCTGTGTTGACATGAATTATCATTGATATGGTCATAATTATAGATTAACTGTTTACAAAACTTTCAACTTTGGAAATACTAACTTAAAGGCTTATCTGTCCCAGGAATAGATTACCTTAGCTGTATTTGGCAAAACTTTTAGGAATGTTTGGTCCCCAATACTGTTCAACTTCGTATTTTATTTGGCCTTTTCAACTGTTGTTTTTATTCGAGCGTAACTGATGAGTCTTTTGTAACGCGCGTCTGGAGCATATACAAAATTTCAATCCTGGTATCTATACCTGGTAGGAATTAAACACGAGAAAACATTTTTATACATTTTTACTCAGGCATGGAAAATTTAACCCATTACCATGCAAAACGGAACCCCTATACTAACTATTGACCTCATATTTTCAAATTATCATAGCTATTCCAAGTCTGTCATATAGTAATAATGCATAGATAAGTAATTGGTAGGAATTAAACATGTTAGAAAATATTTCTAAACACTTGTACTTTGCCATAGAAAATTGAACCCCTATTGACCTCTGATTTTCAAAATGTCATAGCTATCCCAGCTATGTTATACAGTAATTATGTATCAATAAAAATTGGTTTGAACAAAACGTGTTAATTTGTTTTTACCTAGCCATGGAAAATGGAACCCACCTCTATAGACCTCAGAATGTCAATTTGTCACAGCTATTCAAACTATTTTATATAGTTATAATATTTAACCTTATGTACACTTGACATTCATTTATTAATAAAGGACAAACAGGGGGTCAATTTTCTAGGGGGAGGGTCAATTTCCCGCTATGTAAAAATTGATCGCGGGTTCAAATTTCAGGTTGTTCAATTTGCCATATGACAACCTGTGTTGGGACCAATACAAATAGTATTTGAAAATAATTTTACACTTTATGACCATTTCAATAATATTGTATGTTTAAAACTGGGCTGCTGAAACCCTCTGCGAAGAAACAGGGAATAAATTACTGTGGAAATATGAGCTTAATAATTATCCCAATGAGATATTATAGGTTTCACTTCTGTATATATGGAAAATGCATTTTCCCATAGTTACTCCTTTAACGGGCTGAAACTGTGCCACTTTTACTATGAAAAAATACTTGAAGGGAAAGATGACATGCACTACTATTTTTATAAAGGTCAAAACATATGGTTGTACGGCATATTTTCAACATATATGTGCCTTGAACTTGTTAGTATTTAAACGTACACTAAAATTATGTAATACCCCTCCCTCTACTTTGAGTTTTCCTCAGAATTCAATTTGACCACTATCTAACTGCATTTATCCTGGTAAAATTCCCAAGTTGTGTCTCTATGAGATGACACATTGAGATCATATCTGGGAACAAGTAGATAAACAAAACAAAAGATATATGGACATTAAACATCTCACCAAAGAGGCGTAATTGGAGAAGCAGCTGTGTTTATAAAATGCAATATATAGGTGTTAACTTTCAGGTTGCAATGTCGCTCTATCAGATACTAGTCCTAATAGCATTCCCAAACTGAAGGCAGTCATTGCTAAACAAATACACATGTTCGTAAAACGGTATCAATATCTTTAAAAGGAAAAAACAAACAGAGTTAATTGTGAATTTTTAAACGAGGACAGTAATGTCAGTCAATTTAGTAAGCATGGTTACTTTTTCTTTGCCTGTATCCATTTTAATCCATTTCCTGCGGATTCTTAGGACAATTTATTACTACGTGGACCTTGTTTAATATAATAATGTTCCTATTGAAATTTTGCACCAAAGATATCTCAATGAGCATTGTTGACGTTCTGTATTATGATACGTTGATTATGTTTAATTGTTACAAGATCCAATTTGTCCATTAACGTTCATTAAATTCCATATCTTAGTTTGGTTAGTGACATGTACGTTTTATCCTCTTTTGTCAATCTGGAAGAATTAGTAAAATAAAGATACATGAAAGGGTTCTTCGGTCGTTAGACGATTTCTTTAGTTTTATACATATGATTATGAAGTAGCATTCCGTTAACATGGTTAAGGTTTATGTACCCTTCTTTTGCCATTTTTGTACGAATTTTTCAAACCTCAATTGTATCAAAACTAAAGATATAATAAATAATAGAGATAGGACATTTACATGTTCCAAGGGGAACCTTGATGTAAAGCATTATTTTTTACTGTTTCATTGCATTTGATAGAAAAAGAGGACTTTGTGGCAAATAAATCAAGATTTTTATAGAAAATCCACAGTCTTTATCATTGTACTCTCATATTTGGCAATTTGATGACTGATAGATATAGGATTATTACATGAAGTGCTAGCATTGATTTCCTTAAAACAAGTTTATTTTATTTAGTTTGTCTATTAACGAAAAGAAAGAAAAATGAATTTATAAGAACAATATCGACTAATCTCAAAGAATCGATGATGTGTACACCGTATGGGTAGTTTTTTTAAATACAAGATAAAGATAGCGAAGAAAAGTGTTATTACCATAATAAAAGTGAAGTTCGTCGCTGCCCTTGACATTTTTTGATGATACATCTATAGTATTAAAATATGAGAAGACCTGATTTTTGTGTGTCGCTTCTCGTCCTTTCACAATAAATTTATCATCATGCGTTTGTATCCTAAAGGTACCATGCAAAATCGCATTTGTCATCCTCGCTTATTATTATTCTGTTTTGGTTATATTGGGAGAAAAACGAAAATAAAGCCGTCCGGATATTGTTTCCTTCATCGGGCTTACTTTAAGTAATAGACAAGACTTCCGTTTAGGACTGTTTAGAATTACACATATTTTAAAAGTACTTGGGGACAGGACAATAAATTTCGCGTTTTCTGTATACTATGAACATACATATACTATTTATACTGTGTTTGTTCTTTTTAAATACAAGTTTACTATTAACGGCGGTCACTGATATATCATATACAGAGTCTCTATCTGAGACGACTATATGCTATAGTAGTCTCATGTCTCTATATAATATATCAGTGACCGCCGTGGATAGTAAACTTGGAATTGGTATTAAATATCAAATACTTTATGTATAGTATATGTATGTTCATAGTATAAAAAAAACAAAAAAAACAAAAAAAAACAAAAAAATACTTAAAAAATAGAAAACAAAAAATAACGGATTTTGGAAAAAAAAGGGGGAGGGCTGGGATCTCTCGGAAGAAGGCAAAAAGAAACTTGAAGTGTACTATCAGAACTTTGATAAGCACGTCCGCCCTAAATCAAACAAGATCTATTCACGATACAAATTTTAAAGCCGTGTACAAAATGACATTAACACTTTCGAAGAATACCTCACCGACCTTAAAATATTGGTAAAAGATTGTGGTTATGCAACGCCAGAAGAAATGGTCCGTGATGCCGTTGTTTTTGGAACTAAAGATTACAAAAGAGGGACAAAAGATACCAAAGGGACAGTCAAACTCATAAATCTAAAACAAACTGACAACGCCGTGGCTAAAAATGAAAAAGACAAACAGAAAACACAATAGTACACATGACACAACATAGAAAACTAAAGAATAAACAACACGAACCCCACCAAAAACTAGGGGTGATCTCAGGTGCTCCGGAAGGGTAAGCAGATCCTGCTCCACATGTGGCACCCGTCGTGTTGCTTATATGATTACAAATCCGGTAAATAGTCTTAATTCGGTAGGTCATATTCATGAAAGGGGAGGGGATTGTAGTTGGGACGTAAGGAACATATCCGATATCATTTTTGAAAAGGTTATTCCATAACGGTCAACCAACTCGTGATGGCGTCCGTAAAATTTACGAAGGGATGATTTCAACTTCACCATTTGGAACTCTTGGTTTAATAGCTTCCTTGTGAGCAGCAAACCTCTATCAAGAAAATCATGATAGGAAAAGTTCGTGAACAATGCATCACCGAAGGGTCAGAACTATCGTTAGAAAAGGCTATCAATTTCGCAAGAACGTATGAACTTTCTAAAGCACAATTAAAAGCTACGGAAAGCGAAGATAAAACCATCAACATGTTGAACAAACAAGGATCAAGATCAAACAAATTAACATCAGGTAAAAAGGATGGCAAGCAATACACACCACAAAGGGGACCACCTCAAAATAACAAGTAAGGGGCATGCGCAATCACCCAATTTCGCAAACAAATGTAAAAACTGTGGAGGTAAACATGAGCGTAGAAAATGTCCTGCAATTTGGTAACAGTGCAACAAGTGCCATAAATATAACAACTTTGCGTCCGTATGTCTGTCATCAAACAAATCAACAAAGAAAATGCACACTTTAGATATATACAGTGAATCTAATGATGATGAAATTTTTGTTGGTACAATTGATGATTCAGAATTGAATACCGATGAATGGACCGAAACAATCAACTTCAACGACGTACCAGTTAACTCTCAGCTAGAAACAGGTGCGAAGTGTAAAGTACTTTCCCTGCACAAACTGAAAACCATTTGTTCGCATCCTATCATCACAAAACAAGTATAACCAATCCGTTCATACTCCGGACACATCATTGACACTGTTTGAGTATTCAATCTTAGTTGTAGCTATAAATGCCAGGATCATGCCGTGAAATTTCATATTGTAGATCGTAATGTACAATCCGTCATAGGTGACAAAACATGCGAAGCGATGAAACTCCTAAAGCGCATACCTGTAATCACTCATACTAGCACGCCGCACGAAACGACACATTCATTATTACCAGAAAATCTGGAACAACAATATGGAGATTTGTTCACAGGCCTAGGATGTCTACCAGGTGCACATAAGATACGTATATCAACAAAACCATAGCACCAGTTTTACACGCACCGCGTAATATACCAATAGCTATCAAAGACAAAGTTAAAGCTGAACTTTACCGTGTGGAGGACATTGGTGTAATCTACAAACAGCAAGTACCTATATACACAATAGGTAAATCAATGGCAACTGTCATTTAATCAAACGGCAAAATTCGAATTTGCATTGATCCACGTGATCTAAACAAGGCCATATTACGTGAACATTATCCGTTAAAAACGTAGAAGAAGTAATATCGCAAATGCCGAATGCTAAGGTCTTTAGTAAACTGGATGCCTCCACGTGGATTTTGATATATTCAACTAGACGAACCTAGCTCAAAGCTATGCACATTTAATACACCATTTGGACGCTATGGATTTGCTCGTTTACCTTTTGGAATAAATTCAGCATCGGGAGTAACTATTCCAGAAAATTGTGTCTGAAATGGTATCCGACATAGAAGCAGCAGAAGCAATAATCTACGACATTCTTATTTGGGGATCAGACCAAAAGAATATGATATGCGTCTTAAACATGTTCGAGACAGAGCGCGATAATACAACTTGAAATTAAGTGCTGGAAAATCCGAAATAAGCAAACCGGAAGTAACATATGTTGGACACCGTCTAACTAGTGAAGGCGTGAAACCAGACCCAGAAAAAATCCGTGCAGTCAATAGAATGTCAAAACCGGAGTGCGTCAAGGATCTCCTAAACCTTCATGAGTTTTATTCAATATCTTGGCAAGTTTATGCCAAATATGTCAACAGTCAGTGCACCGTTAAGAACACTCCTGGGATGGGATGAAATACAAGAAACTAGCTTTCAAAGGTAGAAAGAAATGGCAACAAATGCACCACTGCTTCAATTCTACGATCCGAACAAACCGCTAACACTCAGTGTTGATGCTAGTTCAAAAGGACTTGGAGCTGTATTGATACAAAATCAGAAACCAGTTGCGTATGCATCACGTGCTCTTACTCAAACACAACAACGATATCCACAGATCGATAAAGAAACTCTTGCAATTGTGTCTGGATGTAATAAATCCCATGAGTATGTATATGGACGCCGAGTTCAAATAGAAACAGATCATAAACCGCTCCAATCAATCTTCCTGAAACCGTTCACCAAACACCGCCTAGATTACAGAGACTTTTAATAGCATTAGAAAAGTATGATCTTAAAGTTGATTATAAACCGGGCAAAGAGATGTATCTAGCCGATCATCTCAGTAGAAACAAATGAAGTATTAGTACCTGACTTACACGTGACAGACATTCTTTTGATATCACACATGCCAATTGCACCAGAAATGTATGCTAAATTTCAGAAGGAAACTGCAAATGATGAGCACCTTCAGGAATTACAAGATGTCATATTTGAGGGATGGCCAAATGAAAAATCTGAAGTTTTACACTCTTTCAGGCCATATTAGACTTTCTGTGATGAACTTTCAGTCATCGACCGTGACATTTGGGTCAAAAGTCTAATTTGGCTTTAAAATTAGAAAGATCATATCATAGGCAACAAGTGTACTAAGTTTCAAGTTGATTATTCAGCTTCATCAAAAACTACCTTGACCAAAAACTTTAACCTGAACGGACGCAAAGACGAACGGACAAACGAACGGAGCCACAGACCAGAAAACATAATGCCCAACTACTTTCGTAGGTGGGGCATAAAACAACATTATCTACTAGTAGTAGACTACTATTCAAAATGGCCAGAAGTTATGAAACTGGACGATGAAACTAGCAAAAACACCATTCATTATTTAAAAGGACTAATGTCAAGATTTGGATATATTGACGAGTTAGTTTCTGACAATGGTCCTCAGTTTTCTTCATTAGAATTCAAAAGATTAGCTACCGAATATGGATATAAACATACAAAAAAGCCCACACTATGCTCAATCGAATGGACAAGCAGAAAGAAGTGTTCAAACCATCAAGAAGCTAATCACGAAATCGAAGGATCCGCACAAAGCTCTTTTAGACTATCGAAACACACCGTTGGACATTGATCTTTCGCCGGCACAATTGTTCCTAAATCGGAGATTAAAAACATCACTACCTACTTCATTACCGCTATTGATGCCGCAAAACGTCAACAACCGTGAAATTATCAAAAAACTGGAAGTTCGTCAAAGGAAAGCTAAAACTAACTATGATAAACATTGTGGACCTGAATTGGAACAGGTAAAACAAGGAGACTCTGTTGTAATGTACACAGATGGAAAATGGAAAGCAGGGAAAATAATTCAAAAACATCACACTCCTCGCTCACAAACATCAGATGGCAGGCGTTACAGAAGAAACCGTAGGCATATGAGACCAACAACTTACAATGAAAACACAGTTGATAAAGAACATTTCAAGAACAATCACAATTCAACCGTCCGTAAAACTTTAACTGTATGTAACACTTCACAAACATTAGACCGCAGTGAAACCGTTGCGTTCGAGGAAAATGAACGTATTGAACCATTTAAGTCACCCGTGACAAGATTCGGAAGAGCAGTAAAAGTGCCAACCAAATTAAATGACTATGTAAAATAATTTTGTTGAACTGTCGAGTAGTTGCTAGAAATCATTTAGTTAGTTTTAGTTAGTTATCAGAAAAGACAATATATAGACTTTAAGTTAAATTGGAAAATAGACGTTAATCTAGTCAGTATTAATTTCTAGTCAAAACCATTTCAGTATTCATTTCAACTGGGTAATACTCAAATTCATTTACTCATTAAATCATTTCATTTCATCTTTTAGAAAAAGGTGGATGTCACATACCGTAATATTGAATATCTTAACCGGATACGATCCGGACTTTACTGTTATGTATTATGATCATGGGGCGGATCCAACCACTTAAAAAGTCGGGTTCCCAACCCAGAGTAAAGGGGGGATTCCAACTATATGCTCCCATTCAAATGCAATGATTGGCCAAAAAAGGGGGCCACCCCCCCCCCCCCCGGACCCCCCCCCCCTTTGGATCCGCCAATGATGATACTCTCCTGTATAGAAGGTCAATAAATATATAGCTTATTATTGTCAAGATGTCTTCATACACTTATTGAACACTAAATGCCTGCGATTTCGCGGGTGTGTTCTAGTTAAATAATAATAATAATAATAATAATAATAATAATAATAATAATAATAATAATAATAATAATAATAATAATAATAATAATGATATTATCTTTATTTAAAGAGATTAAACCAATTTTCAATAAGGCTCTCTACATACAATATCAACTACATGTATAAAACAAAATTAATCTACTATTACACACATATAAACACTAGATGTATATAAAAACAAAGATAACAACAACAACAACAAAACACCTATAGTATACATAGTGGCTTAACTCATAAATTTCACACTTTTAAAAATATAATGACTTGTAAGAGAATTTGAATGCAGATAAACTTTTTGATTTTTTAATTTCACTGGACAGTGAATGCCACACTTTTGGGCCACTAAAAGAAAAACTTGATTTGTATAATTCTGTATTTGATTTAGGGACAATAAAATTATCTGATGATGAAAGTCGAGTATTGTACGATTGTTTACTATTTGTATGCACAATAAGATTGGATAAATATTTTGGTGCCAGTTCATGTTTTGATATATACATTAATAATGACTTGTGGTAAAGTATTCTCTTAGTAACGGGAATGGTTTACGAATATCGTGTTCGTTTAAAATAATTCTAGCTCCCTTTTTTGCAATTTTTCACAGTTTCCCCATACTGAACAACAGTAATCCAAATGTGGAAGAATATACGCATTGTAAAATAGAATTCGTGCATTATGATTCAAGTATATGTCTTGATTCTCTTTAATAAGGTTAATGAAGAACTAACTTTTTTGATTATATGTTTAATTTGATCATACCAAAAAAGAGTACCGTCAACAGAAATCGGGTTGTTGTCTCTTTGACATATTCCCCATTTCCACTCTCAATTTTATGTGTTTTATTTACTGTTGTTTGTCGTTTGTCGTTTGGTCGTTTTTCGATTTATTTGCAAAAGTTGTCAGGTTTTATTTCGTCTTGTTTAATAACCTTTTTGGTACCTTTTGTCTCTCATTTGAGGAATTAAATATGTTAAATACTTAATTTGCAGAAACATAATAATATATTTCATTGTAAAAGTTATGTTACCAGGGGCGGACCAGCCATGTTTAAAGGGTAAAACCCAGACTAAAGGGGGGTTCCAACCATATGTCTCCATTCTAAAGCATTGATCGTCAAAAAAGGGGGTTATAAGCCTTGGAACCCTCATCTCCCCCCCCCCCCCCGATTCTCCACTGGTTACACTGAGTTAAACGAAGCGTATACATAATCGTAATTGGCAGGATATGAAATCGAGCACTCTTCGCCACAATTGGGTTCGAACTCACAACCTCGGAGTTAATATGCTACAGATCGCAATATATTATCTACTTTGACCACTCGGCCACCGAGGCCCTATATAACAAAAATTGACAACTAAATGTTTTGATTTTTTATATAAAATACCAGGAGATAGTCTTCATTAAATAACTTCACGTTAAAGAACCGTTGCAACAAGTCTTTGAGATGTCCCGTGGCATGTTCCAAGTCTAAACTACTAAAAATTATACACTCATCCTTCCAATGATAGTCTTAATTTCCCTAACTTTATTCTTACCAAAACACTTTTTAAAAGTATTGTTAATGAGTTAGCACTCTGGCTATACATGAAATATTTGCACTGGACGTTAAATAAAAATATCAGTTCAATCAATCGTTTCAAATGTGTTATGAAGAACAATAAATTATTTGTTATTTCTTTCTTTTTTAATCCCAAAATCATAAAGAACTCAATCTGTCTAATAAAATATTTATGAATTATTAAAAAGTCACGGTATGAACTATTACAGAGAAACCAGTCACCCCTGACTCCATCGCACGCAATAGAAATCTCAATAAAATTTAATAGATAAATGCTTTCATATGCAAGTTTATATAAGGGTCATAACACACAAAAGAATTTAGCTTTCAATAGTGATATTATTCCTAAAACTTAAGCATCGGTACGATAAATTCAGCATGTGTAACGTGTAAAATTTAAACATTGCTACTGTGCTTACGGAAGTATTATAGACGAAATGCAAATATTTATTATCATAAGTGAACTGTTAATAACAAGGTGTCAGTGTCTTCTAAAACTGCCATTTAATGATGAAATTCAATATCATGGTAAGACTGAAACACATTTTAACGGGCCTTTGAATATATTTTTTAGAAATAAGACTATGTATTTAGTAAAATAATCTATTTTTGTATGCATTTATATTGCAGATTTGGTTTTATTCAACCGCCCACTGTGCGGTATCATATCATTATATATTGTTAGTTCGGTGTATACAATATGCATGAGACATTTGCTACTGGACGTTTAAGCTATCAACTGCAATCAATCATATGTATTTGTTTACCGATTATTTTACAGAATCTATCGTTTTAATAATTGTCAATTTGTCCTGAATATACATGAGATATTTGCCACTAGACGTAGAGCAAACCACACTGTACACTGAAGATTGAAAGGTCCTTCTTGTTATTCCTCTTTTACTCATATAGCTTTAAACTTTTAAACTATTAATTCCACCTTAACTTTCAAATGTTTTTGTTTGAGCGTTCCTGATGAAGGTAAATCAACTATTTTTAAAGCGTTACAGACGCATGACAATTTTAAAGTGTTGGGTTTTTTTCATTTATAAAGTTGCATCTATATATCCAATATAAAGTTTTTCAGAGAGCAACTGCCTCATTTAGATATAATAGATTGAACCGAAAAAGAAATATCTTTCATGATTAAAATTTGCTGTCTTTATTAACAGATGAAATTGATATTAAGATATCAAATGGAGAACGATCTAGAAGGTCTACAGACCGCTTAAACCTTATAGGAACATATGACCTTGACTTTGAAGTTGAAAGGTCAAATGTTAAGCTTCACCTTGTACGGAATGACAAGGTTCATACGAATGTTCCAATTCATACCATGAAGCATGGCTCAACGAAAAAAATCCATGGACATGAAAACGAGGTATAGTTCAATATTGTTTTTCTCACTTTATATTTTATTTTTCATTTGGATTATTTTTTATTAAGAGGTAGTAATCACATTTTTAAAAGAAAATCCGTTACTGCATCTGCGCCTAAATTCACTGGTTTATCCAGCTGTTTATACTCAATTTAGAATAAATTTCCTGATTACAAAATGATTTTTTGATTGTTCCGTCCAAACCATAGCATGTCAATTTTGCTTCACGAAAACAGTCAAATAGAAAATTATTATCTTAAAAGACATTCTTTGCCGTTTCAAATAGCAACAAAATTCAATGGATTTAAATTGTTATTTAAATGGTTTCTTTTTTAGGATTCAATTTTTATCAAGACGTAAAGAATGGTGCATCATTTGTGATTCAAAGAGATATACAAGGAAAGCAAAATATGGTAATTATGTTTTTCTAAGGCACTAAACACTAGAAATCTGAAAAAAATAAGGAGATAACAACTGTAGGGCACTGTATGGCCTATAATAAGCACAAAAAAAGAACGTGAAATAAAATTGAGAATATTGAAAATTTACAGGGAATGTGCCAAAGAGACAACAACCCGCCTAAAGAGTAAAAACAGCCAAAGGCCACAAATAGGTAACCAGCACATCATGAAAATCCCACATTAGAAGACAGGCGTCAGCTGGCCCCTCGTGTTAAAATCAAATAAGAATATCCATGTTCAATACTTTAAAATCCTGCCAAATATCAAAAACAAGTTATTACATGAAAGATTCAGTAAAGCATTGATAATGTACAATGTCACATCGTGTGTGACTGTAATATCTTCACCATAGACGACACAGCTGGAATATACCGTTAAGGATAGTATACATGTAATCAAAAACCATTTTAAGATAAATTGTTTCGCTCACTTTAAATATACGGGTACAAATGTATAATATTTCTGTATGATAATTTTGCATATAAATACATTTTTTTTTTGTATTCCATTTCCAATAAAAAAAAATCATAGTTTGAAGTAAAAAAAAATGTGTTTAACGTACCTTAATGGTAGTTATTTACAAATTTCTTTTTCAAGGTCTTTTAATATTATAACAGTGTATTAAATTTCAAAGCTCAACAATATTAGGTTATACGATATGAATAAATTGAAAATGAAATGAAGTTACACGATTTCTAGCACGGTCTTCTATATTTTGTGGGAGTTGATATTTACCATTCTGATTTATCAACCAAAAAAGTTTTATGGGATAAAATCATAAGCTCTGTCAATATTGTTAACCTTAATAAACGCACGAAGTACAAATGTAACCTTTCACCAGACTTTTAATCAAAAAAGATCCGTGGACAAGTAATTTAATTGAAATTTGATCATAAGTATACAAACCTTTTATCGTTAAAATGTAATACTTTTGTGTAGCTTATTGGGTACAGAGAATGATATCGCATTTCACTTTCTGAATTAATAAACTCAATTTGAATTTGAATTAGTTCAAAAGTCAACGACCGTGGTTGTCCTTGTTCAAGATATTCCTTTAACTTGAAAAGAAATGCGAATAAGGAATAGATTCTCAAGGACAACACCTAAGCGACCATAAAAAGAACAAAATCGAATAGGATACCCAAATCCCTGTGTTTCGCCTGTAATTGCTGCTGTCCATGTAGTTGACCGCCAAAAATAATATCAATTTATCAGTAACATATGGATTTTTCATTTGTGTCTACTGAAAGTTTAGTGTATCGACCAAAGCAGTAAGTCCCCATTTCAAAATCATGTACCAACTTATATACATGACTTAATATTATGAAAATATGAACCTTGAACCACATATGCAATCGGAGCTATCCTTCCGGACCTCCTGATATCTTCACAATTTTTGGTGTGGATCGTGTTGCCCAATCTTTAGTTTATTTTATGTTGTGTATGACTTTTTCATCGTTTTTCGTTTTTAGCAATGGCTTTGCAAGTTTGTTTTCTAAATATGAATTTAACTTTGATATATTTTGTCTCTGTCACTTTAAAGGACGTAGGGGAACGACCATTTTACTTCAAAAATGGTTTATGGGTTTGGTTTTTTTAAATTATTCTGATCCCGTTAGATGAAAAAATATATTGTGATCAAGCAGATGAAAAAAAAATTTATTTTGAATCATGCTTATCTCGTATACCTTACGTGTTGAAAAACTAACGAAAAAACCATAACCCCACCTTTAACTTAAATGATTGCTCCCTAATTGGATTTTTTTTATGTGATTTCAGTTTGGAACGTTCAGCTTTGCAGGGGAGGAGTATATTATACAGACTTCATCACAGAGAAACTATTCCTCCTTTCATGGAAGACTTGAAAATGTTCATCTTATAAAAGAACGCAAAAGAAATGTTCAATTTGATGACGTTTATAAAATTGGTAAATATGTTCATGGTACTCTGTTTCACTTTATTGTAAACACTGTCTGCGGCTTTAGAAGCTTGAAAACTAAAACTCTTTTGAATTGAAATGCCTTTTAAATTTTAGCATATCAAGCAATTAAAAATTAGGAATATAAACAAACTGTTGTGCACAAAAATTAAAGAACGACTGTATTATTTTTAGCTCACCTGGCCTAAAAGGCCAAGTGAGCTTTTCTCATCACTTGGCGTCCGGCGTCCGTCGTCGTCCGTCGTCCGTCGTCGTCGTTAACTTTTACAAAAATCTTCTCCTCTGAAACTACTGGGCCAAATTAAATCAAACTTGGCCACAAGCATCATTGGGGTATCTAGTTTTAAAAATGTGTCCGGTGGCCTGGCCAACCATCCAAGATGGCCGCCATGGCTAAAAATAGAACATAGGGGTAAAATGCAGTTTTTGGCTTATAACTCAAAAACCAAAGCATTTAGAGCAAATCTGACATGGGGTACATTTGTTAATCAGGTGAAGATATATCTGCCCTGAAATTTTCAGATGAATCGGATAACCCGTTGTTGGGTTGCTGCCCCTGAATTAGTAATTTTAAGGAAATTTTGCTGTTTTTGGTTATTATCTTGAATATTATTATAGATAGAGATAAACTGTAAACAGCAATAATGTTCAGCAAAGTAAGATCTACAAATTAGTCAACAGGATCGAAATGGTCAGTTGACCACTTTAGGAGTTATTGCCCTTTATAGTCAATTTTTAACAATTTTTCGTAAATCTTAGTAATCTTTTAGAAAAATCTTCTCCTCTGAAACTACTGTGCCAAATTTAACCAAACTTGGCCATAATCATCATTGGGGTATCTAGTTTAAAAATGTGTCCGGTGACCCGGCCAACTAACCAAGATGGCCGCCATGGCTAAAAATAGAACATAGGGTTAAAATGCAGTTTTTGGCTTATAACTCAAAAACCAAAGCATTTAGAGCAAATCTGACAGGAAGTAAATTGTTGATCAGGTCACGATGTATCTGCCCTGGAATTTTCAGATGAATCGGACATTTTGTTGTTGGATTGCTGTCCCTGAAATGGTAATTTTATGGAAATTTTGCTATTTTTGGTTATTATCTTGAATATTATAATAGATAGAGATAAACTGTAAACAGCAATAATGTTCAGCAAAGTAAGATCTACAAATAAGTCAACATGACCAAAATGGTCAGTTGACCATTTTAGGAGTTATTGCCCTTTAAATTCAATTTTTAACCATTTTTCATAAATCTTTAAGTTAGTAATCTTTTAGAAAAATCTTCTCCTCTGAAACTACTTGGCCAAATTTAACCAAACTTAGCCATAATCATCATTGGGGTATCTAGTTAAAAAAAATAGGTCTGGTAACTCGGCCAACAAACCAAGATGGCCGCCATGGCTAACAATAGAACATGGGGGTAAAATGCAGTTTTTGGCTTTTAACTCAAAAACCAAAGCATTAAGAGCAAATCTGACAGGAAGTAAAATTGTTGATCAGGTCACGATCTATCTGCCCTGGAATTTTCAGATGAATCGGATAATCGGTTGTTAGGTTGCTGCCCCTGAATTGGTAATTTTGAGGAAATTTTGCTGGGTTTTTTTGTTATTATCTTGAATATTATTATAGATAGAGATAAACTGTAAACAACAATAATGTACAGCAAAGTAAGAACTAAAAATAAGTCAGTATGACCAAAATAGTCAATTGACCCCCTAAGGAGTTATTGCCCTTCATAGTCAATTTTTAACAATTTTCTTAAAATTTGAAGATTTTCAATAACATTTTCCACAGAAAGTACTGTTATAGATAGAGATAATTGTAAGCAGCAAGAATGTTTAATAAAGTAAGATCTACAAACACATCACCATCACCAAAACACAATTTTGTCATGAATCCATCTGTGTCCATTGTTTAATATTCACATAGACCAAGGTGAGCGACACAGGCTCTTTAGAGCCTCTAGTTTCCTGTCTTTAACAGAATATCCTAAAAATGTTGTACTAACTGAATACCCTGCGTAGCGGTTAATTTTAAAGTGTGTACCACATTTTGGATAAACGGAAGAATATTACAGTTACTCCTTTGTAATTTAATTCTTATTATTTCCAGTTTTGAGGAGAAAATCATGAAAAAAAGTTAATGACGTGAAGGTCACATGATAAAATTATGACTATGAGCTGATAGACAAAAAATTTCAGCCAATCAGCTAGAGGACGAGTTGCATCGTAAAAATCATTTCAAATGTTATTAATTTTTTTTTTTATAGTTATCATGTCTTGTACAACTATGAGTTAACTTGTGTTACAATCATCTGCCTGGTTGCTCTTTCTAATATATATTTTTTTTTAATTTATAGGAATAAAACCATTATTTAATGTATATAATTTATACTAATTGATTTATTTATAATATTCTGCTATTTCAAGCATTCGAAGATATTTTTCTGAAGTTAAGATAAAGTGACACACAAAAAAAAGGTACTTTCGATATGAGAAACAGGCAATATCTGCCTTCCTATTTCGTTTTTTTCAAAAGAGAATTTCAGCAAGGGCTCTACAGTGATCCCAGATCCCTTTATTTAATACAACAAATATCTAAATAATATTTTACTTATTAACATGAAATAGCTTTGCGTATGAACTATTTACTTTCAAGCATGTACTTCTTTCTTGTATATGCTTTCAGAACGAGCACGAATTAGAGGTTTCATATCTTTACTGAGTTGTTCGTGTCTTTCGAAAGATCTCTCGGAATACTACTGTGGTTGTCTTGTCTGTTTAGTGGCTACTGAAACTGTTATAATTGTGTTTTTGTCCATTCTGTACCACAACATTGATTTACCATTTAACTTATAGGTGACAGTTTCAAAAATCAGACTAATTACCACAGACGAAAAAGAGCCACTGGAAGCCAACAAATAGAATTACTTATATTTTGTGATTATGCTATTTATAGTTAGTAAGTTTTACTAAGCTGATATATATTATAATTTTATTGATTTAATTTCGAAAAATTAAATTCGATAAAGACAATTTCAGTATCTAATTACACTTTGTATCACTCATCTTATCATTGTTCATTGTGTCAACCTTTTTTTAGTGCCATAGCTATTCAAAGTTGGGGCGCATGGGTGTCAAACTGCTTTCGTTTTAGGATGTATCATTGAAACACTGTTTGTGATGTGATACGATGTTCAACATGGGCTATTGTAACTTTTTTCAGTTGGTATGCTAAGAGTGATAAATCCACAATACAGGAAAAGGAAACAGACGCCCTGACAACAATTCGTCAGTATTATGCTTTTGTTCTGAACGGGGTAAGCGTTGTATAAGGTCTGTTTTGTAAATTCACATATGAATTGTTATAAAGGTAAACTTAATAATATTGGTTTAACTTTCATGCTTGTTATATATATATATGATAATATGGATATTATAGATATATGATAGCAACCCTCAACGTATTGGTTTACGCTTTTGATAATATTACTCAGAATTGATTAAAATCTGAAATGGAAAATTACATAAGTTGAGTAAATTCTATTTCAGTTATACACTTCTAGTAGTAATTTTGCTATATTTATTATTTTGTTTCAGATGGACGCCATGTATAAAAATATCCAAACTTCAGCTTACACAATATCTATTTTATTTGCTGGAATTATTATTTCTCAGGTATATTATATATTTTAAGATTTAAATACTGTCAACCATTTTTTTCTCGACCTGTTCACTTTAGCTGTTCTAGACTATTCATGCAACTTCTATTTGAATACAGCAATTCAATATATTATATAATCGGGTAAAATTAGAGTCACAGTATAGATCGGAAAGCTAGGGAAAAAACAAGGAATATAATCCACGAAAAATTACAGCATACTATATTTTAATGATACATAGTTTAATTCATTCCAATAATTCCATATTTAAACATTCGGTTAGTTTTGTTAGAACGTTAGATGCAATGAAAAATAAAATGAGTTACATGTGCTATATGTTAGAAACAAATGGAGTGTGAATACGCATGTCAGGTAATGCATGCAAAGCAGGAAATGCTTACCCTGTCGACTCACTCGGTCTAGCTAGCTCTTTAAGCTCATGTGGTATCGTCAGTTTTTGTTTGTTATCCTAATTTGTCTCTTTTATATGGATTTATTAGTAAAGAAAATTGGTTAACTACTTAGTTTTTGCCTTCATATTCAATGTTAACAAGACGGTAACCCATCAAACATTTCATGTTAAGTTCCTTTATTTGTAGACACCAGGTGACGCTTCATGGACAGAGAATATTAAAGATGCGTCATTTACCCCCAACAGAGTGGATTCGACTGTTGGTTTAGGGAATTTCCAAACATGGGTGAAGCTACAAACCGGATTACCAGATCACGATCATGCAATGTTGTTTACCCGGTAAATATAATAAGTCTTTACTTTATAAGGATATACTGCAATTTCATTTATTCGCGGAATCTTTTTCTAAATTCCTAACACGTAACTAATATCTCTGAACAATGACTCAGCCTCTTGATAAAAAAACATTGTCTTTTACCAAGCAAATATTAATACGTAAATCCGCTGTATGTGCCAGTCAAATCGATAGACAAAATGTTATTACAAAATTTGCAACAGTTAAGGGAAGAAAGCTGAACTTTTTGTTGTAAATATTCTGAATTGTTAATATTTTTGTAAATATTTAAATAATAAAATTATCATCGTGACCCTATTCGATATTTTCAAGGCTATTATTCATTGATTTAAAACAAAAATCTAAGTGGTGTCGGAATCTGGGGTAAGTACAAATTCATTCAAAGAAAAAGACCGAAAAAATATAATTTTCTGCATAAAAAGGTCCTAAATTTTTTTCAACTCGCTCCGCTCGGCGTGTTCAGGCATCCACATCCAATTTACCCTGGCTAAGCCCTTGGGACTCAGCCTCTTGATAAAAAATATTGTCTTTTACGAAGCAAATATTAATTCGTAAATCAGCTGTATATGCCAGTCAAAGATACAATCATGCAGGTGGAATATATTAAAGGGACATTCACATTCATGAATCGATGACAAATTGACAAACGCTGACAAAAAAAGAAACGAAAATTGACCATAAGACAAAACAACACAACGTAAAAACAAGACTGAGCACTTAAACTCTTGAAGGTAGATTTCGCATTGGCAATAATATCACATTCAAGTTTTTCATACTATCATAGGTCAAAATATGAGATTTTCTTTAATTCACTGGTTAGTCTGAATTAATTGTGTTTAATATGTAAAATCAAACGGCATGTGTCTCCAAAGTTGTAGTGTATCAGCAATTTATACCATCCAACAATTTCCATTTTATTTAAAGATACGATCTGACAGCCTCTGGGTTAACAGGAAATGCAGGTAAGACATTTACAATATCACGTGCTAATATGTATTAGGTGGTTTTAAATATTTAATGTCATGTGTATCTTTTTATATGCATAATTTAAAGGGCATTTGCTACGATTTTTTACACCACAAAAATAGAATATAATTGTCTTTGTTTCATAAATTTATGAACGCTGAGTTGTGAAATACTATTTCGTTATCAGCAGTCAGTTTGATTCAATTTCGTGAAATTTCGTCAACCTTAAAAACAACTTTTCAATGGACCTAAAAATGATACATATATTCGTTAAAAAAATCTGTATATAACTTTCTGATAAGATTAAAATAAGGCCTTGTTCTGACAGTGACTGTAATCAAGATGGTAAAACAAACAAAAGTTGACTGTGTATCCAGCACTGTTTTTTGTAGAAATATTGGTTTGTATTGGGCATACTCTTTAAACTACAATGTACCTAAAATGAGTTGTGACACATTGTATAGGTCTAGCTTTCACTAGTGCTGTGTGTACAGAAAACAGCCAATCCATAGTTGAGGAAAGATTTGATTTCGTTGTCATAACAACAGCAGCACACGAACTAGGACACTGGTAAGCCCTAAATATAGTATTTTTGTTATGTTAGACTAAAACTGTTCCATTCAATACATATGCTTACGATCATTAAGGTGACCATTCTAATAAAATTCTGAAATGCTTATAAACAAGATTTATCCGTTGACAGTTCATATTTTCAGTTACATAGAGCGTAAACATATACACGCTGCACGTAACTGAAAATGTATAAATGCATTCAATGTATAAGCGTCAAGAAAATATTTTTTTAACAATGCTGTTTTGCATTTTGTTGCTTATGGTTAATTTCTGTGTCATTTGGTTTATTGCGACGAATTGTCTCATTGACGTCAATAGCAAGCATACATGTACCACATCTTATTTTTTCAGTTTGAGCGCCAAACATGACGGTACTGGTAACCTGTGTAGTTCATCTGACGCATATATAATGGCACCATCTAGTATGCCACAACAAGGGGCCACTGCAGCACATCCTTGGATATTCTCTTCTTGTTCTACACAATATTTTACCTCATACATCAAACAACTTGATTCGTAAGTTTTAAGTAGTATAAGTTGCAAAACAGAATGCAGAGACAGACTAGAACATCGTTAATAAATATGTCAATAAGAAACCTACCGAAAGATACAACAAAATACAAGGCATGCAATCTTAATTCATTTTGCTTTTTTGAAAAATCAAAATTTGTGATAAAACAGATAATTTATTCCCTATTGTGAATTATTTAGATGGTGACGTTTCCTTGTCTTCATCTTATGGTGTTTATATATCTCAACTTGTTCGATTCGCTCGTGCATATAACAACGTATTTGATCTTAACGAAAGCAATCTATGTATTACTGAAGAATTATTGCACAAGACTTTTCGAAATCACAAACTATTCAAAACATTTTCTAAATTTTATCATAGGAACAAGGACTTCATTCGTAAAAAAAACAACATACAGACATCTTATAGGTTCGGGTATTTCACATCCAATCTGTTATTGTAATATTATTTACAAAGCAAGTAAATGTCCGCATTCACTGCAAAAAATAACCAAACATTTAAAAACAGATTTAAATTATTTAGAAAGGATATTGTTACGATACTGTTGTCAGGTCGTTAAAGATGGTATATTTTGGTATTAATATCAGTTCAGGATTTATAATTGTGTCACAAAACATTTACTATATGCTTTGTACGGTTATAATTGTTTACTCCAAACGAGTGTTTCGTCTTTAAAAGACTCATGAGTCATGATCGTATCAAAAAAGTCCTTCCAAATAGGTATTCTTAATGAACAATTAATCCTTCTTTTTTCGAAAAATTCAAAGTTAAGCAAATATTTTTTTTTCGAAAATGTGACCATATTAAATTATTCAATAGATTAGAAAAAACAGTCACAAACAGACTTGGATCTACCATTATTATTCACTAACTTACAAACTAAACAATTGTCTTTTACATGTATGCTTACTTTACTGAATCTTGTTTTCCTTTGATAAAGCATAGGCCATTGACGATATTTTTTCACCTAGTTCTATTACTTTGCTAGCCTGTCTAGATCATGCCACTTGTATCCTTTTTCTACATCTTAGCTAAAATGTTTCTTCTCAAGTGTATATTGGTTTGCCCCTGATTTGTGGGTCAATTATAATCGGAATTGCTGTTATTTGCATTTGGCTTCCTCAGTGTGTGCATTATTCATTTTTTCTCTTGTTTAAACTCTTTATCAAGTGGGGATTGTATTTTCCTACGGATCTTGGTTTGATATCTTTTCATGCCATCGGATGTTAAGGATGCGCCTGCAGGTTTATTCTTGATTTACAAGTCTCACTCCACATAAGAGTGCATGTATACTAGTAACAAAAAACAAAAACCACTGACGAACTGTTGTGGTCCATCTCTCCAAATAACTGTCTAACGGAAATCAAATTCAGTTAAAGTTAAATATACATATAATTGGTGTACAAATTTGATCAATAATAGATTCAGTGGTTGTCGTTTGTTTCTGTACAGTATATCTTTTTTAGATCATTGTATTATACATAAACCAGGCCGATCTTTTTCTCAATTGAATTGTTTTCAGTATTTCTTGTTTTATACATAAACAAGCCCGTTTATCGGCTTTGCTTATTTTTGATGGTTGTACGGTGACCTATTATAGGTTTTAACGTGTAGGTCATTCGTCTCTAGTGGAGAGTTGTCTCATTGGCAAGCATTTCACATCCTCGTATATTCGTATGAATGCCATAACCATTTGTTTTGGTTTTTTTTCGTTTTCTTACATCTGTGCATATAACCAATCATTTATAACGATTTATAGTGCAGAAAATTTAGGAAACTCGATACAATTGTGTTTTCTACTGACGAAAAATATGGGAAAGTATATCTAGAAAAATTGTATAATTTTCAAAATAAATATGGCGCTTTTTATATCCATAGGGTTAATAACAATTGTATGAAGACATTAAGTCCAAGTTTTGACCCGACAGCTCAATCTCCTTACGACCAGTTTCTAGCAGGACAAGTATATAATGCAGATAGTCAATGTGTACAGCTGCACGGAGATGGATCATACTTGTGCAGGGTAAATAAAAATACAGTAATATTGTAAACCAACTTATTTTCGGGGATACTTTATCTCGCGTTTAATCTATTCATGTCCACTTCGTGTCTATTTAATATCGAGATTTTCTAATTTACTTGATGTAGTTTAATAAAAGTTTCTACATTGCATGCGTCCGAAGCGCTTTTGCAGATTACTGAACCAGGATCGCTCAAAACAGTATATTTTCAACTGTTTTCTGTATTATACATCGTCAATAGCATAATGAATCATGTTATATGGTCGAATCAGTGTTCTTCACATTTGGCTATATTACGACGGTCATTTTTGGATGATGGATTAAACAGGAGTACATTGAAACAAACCAATGAACTTCGACAGGAAAACTGGTGGTCATTGTCAATTGAAGTTGAAAATACTTTGACAAAGAGGGGTTTATGACACATAGAGGTTTAGTTCTCACAACCTCAGTGTTGATAAGCTAATAACCACTGTAGATGAACTGCGAATTCTGTAATACTGTCATCATAATATAAGGTAGTTTTACTGACACCAAACTAATGTTTTATCAAATATGCTTCAACAAAACAATGTTCTAGCTCTTAAAAAATAGGAGTAACTGTACGAGTATTACTGTTTATAGTTTGAAAGGCACATGACTTTGAATGTCACGTGTGAAGTTTATTTTGGCGTTGGTAGTATGTCTTCGATTCACGATCAGTATCGTCCGCGTTTCTTAATTAGAACACACGCTTGGAGTCGATAAACTCGTCCATTGTTTGATTTTTAAAATAGTGAAAGTTTAGATCAAATTCAGAAAAGGGAATTAACGCTAGAAACAAATCCAATAACTATGTTGTCATATAGGTCAAAGACAGCGAAACACTACTTCCTAATTTTAACGTAAATCTAACGTGTTATCAATTTCAGTCGTTCCATCCCATAATTCTATTAGAGAAGTTACAATTTCTTTAAATATATACCTTAGGAAATTGTATATGAGATAGACCTTTATTAGAAATCTTTGCTGCTGTTAATTTATTTCCATATTTTTATAATTAAAGGAACAATACAACGCCGATTTTTCGACAATATGTAATATTCTTTGGTGTTACAAACAAGACATTGCTCAATGCCAGTCAGCGGTTGCAGGGACAGGAACGCAGTGTGGCAATCAAAAGGTGAGTGAATTAAAACTCATTTGATCTTAGCTAAACCATTGTTCCCATTATTTAGAGGCATACATGATATTATACAGTTCTTTTATTCGTGTGATACAGAACGATAAAGACTATTGTCATGACTTCATTTGCCGTAGTGCTACTAGGTTTAATATTATCAAACTTAACTGTCATAGAACTGGTGTTTTAAAACTATTCTTTTTTAAATACTTTAATAATTGTATTTTGTATACTAGTATTGCTTTCGAAGGTAAACCTTCTGATATTTTCTAATAAACTTACTACACAAAATATTTGTTAAGGTTCATGATAACAAATGGACAAATATTTTCACCTCAAAAACCACTCTGTGTACAGACTTACCTGTGCTGTTTGGAAAGTTTTAATACCTAGCATCCACTAGATATATAAAAGTTAAATGCATTTTTTATTTAAGAAAGATAAAATCTTTCTTGGTTTTTGATGGGCATTTTTTTTTCCCTTTCTGCAGAAGGTACAAAAATAAACAAACACATGAATTACTTTGACACTGTCCACTCACAGATACTCAGATACACTCTTTAACTCACCTATAGTTGTGAAGATACCTCTTGTCCATTTCAATTAAGGACAATCGAAACAATACAAACTGGTTTTTTACCTGAGGGTGCATCTCATAGTTGTACCACAACTTAGTTAATTTTCACACCTTTAGCATGAAGGAAAAAAATGCCCATCAAAATCCAAAAGAGATTTTATCTTTCTGAAACACAAAATACATTTAACTTTATTATATCTAGTGGATGCCAGGCATTAAAATTTTTCCAAGTTCACAGGTAAGTCTGTACTCAGAGTAATTTTTGGCATGTAAATACAGCCATATTAGTCCGTTTGCTATGATGAACCTTAAGAGATTGATGTTTTGCAATTTCATCTCTCAAAGTAATAAACTATCATTGTCTATAGAGAAAAAAAACAGTTCAGTGATATTCAAGAATGCGTTTATTATACAACTTGGTCAAACAGTGTTTTATATTACGTTAGATAACAAATTGGTTTTACCATTTTAGTGGTGTGTTTCTGGCGTGTGTACCCAGGATGTTAAAGCCCCCAAAGGGAACGGTAAGGTTAATTCCTCGAACATTAGAAGAGAAATAATGTAAGTACAGTCGAGGCTGAAGTTAGAAAAGGAACAAGTTGAAGAGATACCTGCAAAACGGTGGTAACGAATCTGTGTGGACTACACAGGGGTCTGGCGTACAAATTATAAGCCTGGATGTCTTTGATGAGAGCTAGCAATTAATTGCATGTGGAATAAAATGAAAATTTATAGTCACACTAATCCATGCATGAATTAATCAGCGATGAAATTTATGAACGTATTGAATAAGTTGAATCTGGAAGTAAAAAGGGATGATCCAAATACCAAATTATGAAAAAAAGTAAAATCACAAAAATACTGAACTCAGAGGAAAATCAATTCGGAAAGTCTATAATCACATGGCAAAATCAAGTAACACAACGCATCAAAAACGAATGGACAAGAACTGTCATATTCCTGACTTGGTACAGGCATTTTCAAATGTAGAAAATGGTGGATTGATCCTTTTTTTATAGCTAGCTAAACCTCTCACTTGTATGACAGTCGCATCAAATTCCATTATACTGTCATCGATGTGTAAACAAAAGAAACAGACGCAATAGGTAAAAAGGTAAAAAAATATATATTTTACTTGAATATGTGGCAATAATGTATTACCTGTCCTAAGTTGTATTGTGTCGTTTTTAGAATACTTTTGTTATAATTTAGAGAATTTGGTTGCAGGGGAGGATAGTATCTCTTTAACAATTTTAGAGCTGGGGACGATTTAGAGCTTGGCATATTGTACTAACACCTTTCTAGACTATTTTCCCCCTGGATGTATTATTAGTATTTTTTGATAGGATACTGTCTCCTTGGGGAAATAATCTACATCTCTTTGTCTTCATCGACATTAATAACAATTGCACCTATCAAATACGTTCCAAAGACTACTTTAAATATTACATATATATATGAATGTAAGTACCTGCGTAATTTATTGTTTTTTATAACCATTTTATCTGTCTAATTATTCACTGGTGAATATACATTACCTACCGTGATCATTTATTCTAATATTGTTATGACGAATGAAGTATCATGGTATTCAGGTTTTAGTTAACCAAGAGATGTAGTTCTAGCCTCCGTTTCTTTGACGATTGGCTTTGCAAAGAAACACTTGATTTTCAAAATGTCTGAACGATAGAGACTATTACAATTCGAGAAACAACACAGAATGGCAGGCAACAGTCCAGTGCATTATCAAACTCCGAAACAGCGGTTACGTCCTCTTTACTACGCTACATTGACTTTAGCGAAGCAACGTCACCACTGTTTCGGAGTTTGGTGCATTATATATATTAGTACGTTTTATTTGTAGTATCATTTCGACCTATTAGTTTGAATGCTCCTCTTGTATATTTCGTCTCTCTTTTGTTCTGTTAAATGCAATGGCAATGATGTTATAGTCGATCTTATTATGAAAAAAAAAAGGATTCGTTGATTTCAACTACTTGATTTGATTTTAAAAAACAAAGACACTTACACTGTCTGTTTTGCTTTTAGTGTAACACCTAGGTCCTTTACTGTTTAATTGCTATTTTCTCCGGGGAAAAGGACAAAAATCTAAAAACAAAAAAATACCTATTATGAATGATTATATAACTCAACATATTTTTTTATGTCTAACATAAAAATCCAAAACTTATTAAAAACTTGCCGCTAATTTTCACATAGTTTGAAAATATATTTCATAAAAGTACACATTCCAGCTCAGTCTTTATTTGACGATTGAGTTCCGGAAATTGTTTGCTCAAACAATTAGTACGTTATATATTTTATATTAGTCTGTGATTTGTCAAAACTACAACTTAGTCCAGTTTTGTTCATTGTTCATCTGAGCGCATCAGTACTGTGTCAATGCATAACATTACACAATGAGACTAAACATTTTTTAAAACTTTTGTTTATAAGATATTGAATTATTAGTACCTTAACACCGAGGTTTTGCAACCCCCGGAAATAGATTGCTTTCACAGTATCTTGTATAACCTTTTTGAATTTTCTGTTTTTAATCCACAATATTTATATTTGATTGGCGCTAACTGATGAGTGTCAAGTAGACAAAACACACATCTGAATGACCGTGGCGTGCCAAATTAGTAGCCTTGTATCTTTGAATTGTTCTAAATCCCAAAAAACGAAGATAAACATGGATCCAAATGTGAAATTACTATATACTACTAGTTCATTCAACTATTCTTTATGTTATATTTTTTTTTATTATTTTTTTGTCTAGCATAAATATCAATTTAGCCGGAAAGCTGTAAAAATAAACCACATTTTACGGATTTGGCTATACTTTTTGGACCTTTTGGATTATAGCTCTTCATCTTTTATATAAGCTTTGGATTTCAAATATTTTGGCCACGAGCATCACTGAAGAGACATGTATTGTCGAAATGCGCATCTGGTGCAAGAAAATTGGTACCGTTAATTGTATTACCTAGTACAAGACCATAGTATTTTTGTAATAAAATTAACTCTTTTACAGAAAACTGTTTGTATGGTGACAGGAAAGGTATTATATTTAGTAACGTTGGTTGGACATGCGCAGATGCGTATGCTAGCAATCCAGGCCTATGTACTTCTCAACCTGTTGTGTCTCAATTTTGTTGTGGTTCATGTTTCCCTGAAACAACGACATTACCTATTTCAACACAACGTTATGTCACTAGTACAGAACATTTTACAACAGAGGGTTCGGATACATCTACGCCGTTAAAAACTACTCCTACGGAACCAGAAACCACTTCCGAAACTAAAACAACAATGGAAAAATCTACTGAATCAAAAACTACAACTCCCGCAATTCATACAACAATGGCAGATACTACAACACCTCAAAAAATAACGACCAACACTTCAACAACTTCAAGTGTTGCAACAACACCTAAATCACCATCGACAGAACAGGTAGAAACTACATCAGCTACCACTACAACAACAAAACCGAAAAGTTCAACTAAAGGTGTGACTACAACAACGGAATTAACAACGAGACTTGAAGAAACGTCGAAATCAACAACAGAACATGTTAAAACTACCACAACTGTTCTAACCTCAACGGCCCAAAAAGTTGGTACAACCAAAACTATAACAGAATCAACACCGACACAGAAAGCAACAATAGTATCAACAGACACAACTCAGCAGCCAGGCACATCTACTCTTAATGAAACTGATGTTGTAGATAATATTTACAGTATTATAGGTAGGTTAACAATGTTAACATCAATTCAATTAACAATGATTATAGTCTTGACATGTTAAACGTCAATTATCAGAGTTCTGATTCAAGGGGTTTTACTTGATTTTTGTACGAAGAAGTACATCTGATACTTTTCTTCGATCATGCCAAGCTCTGTATCCTTGTTCGGGTTTGGCTTTACTGTTGGCAATTTTGTTTGTTAGCTCTTCAGCCTTTGTTTTTAGATTTGATTTACAGATAAATTTGTATCGAGCTTTACGGAATATCCAGTAATAGTTTAACAGTGAACTGTATCACTAGAACGTGTACTCTTCTTCTTCTTCGTCTTCTTCTTCCATATAAGAGTTGGGTTCCTTTAATGAAACGTTTAAACTCTGCGGGACTACGCATGGTGACATTACATATCTAGTCCTCTAAAGCTATATATACAGTATTTACAATAAAATCAGGTTGTTACGGTTAAAATTATGTACAATCGTTCAGTCTGGTATTAATGTGTTGTCTGTAGCCCTGAGCGGAAAACCCTGGAAGGTAATGTATTTCATTCCATGATTGTTCTTGGAAAGAAGGAGTTCCTGTAGAATCACTGGTGACCCTCTGTTGGTAAAACTTGTGTCCTCCACGAGTTCTACTGTCGCCACCTTTGAGGTAAGTACTCTTGTTGATGTCTATCAGCTCATTCTGGATACGATAGAGCATGCATAACCTGTTATCCGGGCATGTAATTAATGTATTTTAGGAACAATAAAGGACCTAGTACTGTGCTCTGTGGCACTACTGACAGAACATAGTCTTGTTGAGATCTGGCCCCTTCCAATACTACCTGTTGTTTCCTGTTTGATAGTAATGAACTGATCCAGTAGTTTGTCCGGCCCCTTACTCCATAAAATTTGAGTTTGTACAGTAGTCTTGAATGAGGAACCTTGTCAAATGCCGTTTCAAAGTCCAGGAGTATGATGTCAATCTGGGTGCCATTTGAAATGTATTTGGCTATACAATCAATAGTGATGATGAGCTGTCTTTCACATGATCTGCGTTTCCTGAAACCATGTTGGTTGTCACAGAGTATATTTTGTTGATCACAATGTTTCATTATGCTACTGTGAACTATATGCTCTAACAGCTTACATGTGATGGAGGTAAGGGAGACTGGACGATAATTGGCCGCTAGGTGAGTATCCCCTTTCTTGTAAAGTGGCACTATGTTGGCATCTCTCTAATCTTGTGGAACTTCTCATTGTCTCCCATTTATATTGCCCAGTAATAAATATTTTCAATAAATAAGTTACAAATTTTTTTTTATTTTTTTTTTATTCATATTGTAGACCCAGTCGTGATAGGAGTAGGTATTGCAGTGATTAGTTTGACCATCCTTGGCATCGTTATACTTTGTCTAACAGTGTACTATAGAAGACAGGGAAAACACTCTAAATACCACAGTCGGAATACAAAGGATTTTAAAAGATCTTCAGAGGTATGAATTGGAATCATTTTACACAGATGCATGACTTTTGTCATAGTAGTCACATTTTGAACAACGGGAATGTTTAACACATTGTTATTTTCGAAGAGCATCCTATGTTACTATGTTACTAGACTAAGTATAATTTGGTTTCATAATTGTGACCGACACACTAAAACCTGAAATATGTCGAATTAAACTTAGGAGGCACATCTTGTTAATTAACAAACACGTTGATTAAGCTGTAAAAACTCTATCATAATTAAGAACATTAATGCTCATCGACTTTGAACTTGATTTAACTTTTTTTATGTGTCACTCATGAGTCTTTTGTAGACGAAACGCGCGTATGTCATGCTAATTTGTACTTCTTAACATCACTTATTTGAAAATCGATACGCTTTCAAATCCTTGTTTTCTCCCTAGAAATGTTCACATAGTTAATGACTCAAAGATGGTACATCATATACAAACGTACAAACATTTCCTTATGCATTCATATAAAATTCAGAATACTATTCATTGTAGGTACATCAGTTTGACAAGCAAAATCTGAAAAAAATATTGCAATAAATCGAAACAAAAACATTGACTTTATTGAAATCACTTTTGATAGTACTTTACACTAACCTGATTAATGTCTTTTGTTTTTTCAGTCCGATTATTTTGCATACGATAACCCCTCAACTCCAGTAATGGTAAATGGAAGATGGCCGCGGAGGGTGTTGCATGGAGAACCCTATTCACCGCATAACATATACATATACGATAACCATTCGACAATCTCAAAAGAAGTTATAAGACCTGTCTGGAATGCACAATATCATTATCAAGATAACTATTCAAAAATGGACGATTATAATTATGTTGACCGATATTAAATGTTTAAAAACTGTACTGCATTTTCTTATTTGTACAAATGTGATACAACCTAAAAAAAACACATATATTTTAAAACGGCTATAGACGTTTATATACATGGACATTCATACTACAGCATATACTTTTTGACTGTATATCACAGCATTAGATAACAATCATTGTCAATAACGAGGTAGAAAAAGTGTTCTGAAAGCATGCTTCGGAAGATGGAAAAATAAAGTATTTAATATGTAAACAATGGCATGATTAAGAGAATTTCGAATGTTAAAAATAATGGGATTCGGAAGGATTGCCAATAAGACAAATAAAATTTATCTACCAATGACCAAAATGACGTAGACGTAAGCAACTATAATTGGTCTCTGTATAGTTTTCCTGTAGTTGTTTTAATTAAAGAAAATGTACAGTTACTGATTAGTAATAAAAGTAATAAACAAATTCTCATGGTTTGGATTTCAATGTTTTCTTGTTAGTTGCTAAACGTTCAGTGGTAAATATTTCCTGTAGATTCAAGACGAGAATAATGTCATTTCTGAATCTATTGGGAAGGTTTTGTAAAGTTAATCGACTAGGCCAAAGGGAAAGAAATTTGAACATCAACTCATGAAAAACAGGATTATTTAAGTTAGGGCAGCAATTTGCTCTGTGACATGATCTTTGGAATTGTTACAACTAGCAAGGTCTTTCTTATTTGAAGAGAGCGCGACAATCCCCCTACAGAAGATATTGGACTGACCACATCCCCCAACCCATTTCGAGCAGATGTGGATATATACGAATAAAAATGATGTTCCAAAAAGGCATACAGACAGAAAAAAAATTGAAGTTGGTACTCCAGGAATTTATTCACATATTAGCATTTAAAACTAAATTTACGTTAAGCAGCTATAGCCTGCTGTACTCGAGGTTTGATACTAAAGGAGGAAAATGATCAGATTGGGTGGAGTTTGTATTTTATTTCAATGTATATCCATTTTTATTACCGTCCTTGCTAAAATGAGACAAACATTGAGAAGATCTAGTTTTCAGTGTTTACAGGGAAGGTAATATTTTCTCACTAGATTTTTTACTGTACATGTACTTTGTTGGGACTAGTATCAAATAACTGGTCAGCATCCATTGAACCAGTTATTTCAGCAGATTTTAAAAAAAAATATGTAATTATCTTTAAAGATTTACATTTGAAGTCCTTAAAATTATAAGCACTAATACAAATTTCTCTCACAGTATGCAAAATACTTTGAGTGGAATGTATAGCGAATGCCATTCAAGTGAGAGGTTTAGCTAGCTATCAAAATCAGGTTAAACCGTGGGAAAAGCCTGTACCAAGTCAGAAATATAATAGTTGTTATCCATTCGTTTAGTGTGTTTAGGCTTTGCTTTTGCCATTTGCCTGGGAACTTTTCGGTTAGAATTCTCCTTGGATTTTGGTATTTTGTTATTTTAATTTTGATAATGATTTTTGATTTCACTCGTAGTATTTTATACATACAAACAACATACAATTTCTGTACACACATTATCTGAATGAAAGAAGTCGAAAGTGCAAAAGTTATCTTAAATCCTTTACTTGTCGGGGAATGTTAGTTGACAATGTCGAACATTTGTCATGCACTTTGGATATAGTATTTTCTTATTTGGCAAAATAAGTATAAACAACCAATTATTAATTCAGAATGATATAATATATTGTATGTGGGTCTTATTCCGGCCATTGATATTTTTTTTAATTTAACATACATTTGGAACTTGCAAATAGTATAATCTTAATTTCTTATTGATATTATTTAGTTGACACAATCAATCTTCCGTGTTTAAAAGTTAAAGTCATAAGAAACGAGTGACCGATGAAAAATACTGTTCTTCCAATTCTTGAACTAATGCATACAAACATCATAAACTTAGTCTTCAGTGCACGAATTTATCATTTTGTTCGTGTAAATTTCGTATAATCGTTAATTTTTTTTTTCAATCGGTCAGTTTTGTTGTGAAAATATGGCAGGTAATTAAAGCTCGTGTTTTGAAGCCGAAGTTTAACGATTGTCACCTGTTTGTCAACAATCGACAAAAAATCAACAAAAAGCATGGAAATTGAGCACGTGTTTAACATGTAAATTCAGATAATAGTTTATTTTAAGGACATCCATGCGTATTGTGATCACCAGATTTTTACGAGATGGGTCACACTGAGATCACTTTGCATACGGAAAATTTGTCCGGGGAATTTTATCTTTTTTATCCCTATGATAACTTCCTTGTGCATCTAACTGCACTAAAAAGTGAATGTGGCCTTTTTAAATTTACAGCCTGAAGAAGATTTATAAAATACAATTAGAAGCAAATAGTTCGCTCTAGAATATACAAAGTAGGTAAATATCTTTATGCATGAACAGATTGTGCCATTTACTTTCCTTCTTTTACATTCACTTTCATATCAATTAATAACCACTTGGTCGATGCCATTGCTGGTTAATGTTTCGTCCACTTGTTATCAACAACTCAGTAGAATGCACATTGTTTTGACATGAAATATCATCGATATGGTAATTTTCTAAAACTCATCTTAAATACCAGTTTTATATATTTTGTTAATAAAATTTGAATTATTCGAAAAACTATGGTTTTCAATCACTAAGCATAGACGGCCTTATCCCTATTTTCATAACTTTTCAGAATTTTCAGCATCAAATGATCTATAACTTCTTGTTTGTTTGATAGGGCGTTCCAACTTTTTAATTAGAGTGGACGAAATGAACGTCTGGAGTAAAGAGGTTCTAGCCTTGTATCTATGATAATGTATTTGTTTCATATTGCCGTATCCAATCTTTATTTTATTTTCTATAGAACTATTGTCTTCCGTGTTAAACAGTTAGTGTTTTATTTCATTAATATAAAAAGAAATACAATTGAATTGATACTGTGTATCTTAACTTTGATATTTCATTAATTGTTTGATCTTTGTATTAAGGATATATTTTTTGGTCAAAATATTGAAATGAAACAAAAGTTTTTTTTATTGCTTTCAGGACTAAACTCTAGTATGATAATCCAAGATTAATATTATCAATCATGTGCTAGATGATATAAATAACCAGCAAACAATATATTTTAGTTTTAAATACACAATATATTGAGTTAGATAAGAAGTGAAACACCAGCCTGAGGGTACATTTTTTCTTTTCGATTTCGAAGAAAAATCCAACAATTTTTATAACAAAGAAATTTGATCAGTTTTTTGTAAGATTTTATCAACCTTGTAAGTATAATGCACATATATAGAAACATTTTGCGTAATTTTCACAGTTTTCAAATTTTAGAGTCGAGTGTTTAAAAAACCCTATATTGCAGTTCTCCAAAAAATATATATGTACATTGGAGTGTAAATTTATAAATAATGTGTTCATCTTGCAAAGGTTATTAAAAAGTGACACGAAACTGGAAAAAAATGTATAAAGACAAAACTGTTTGCGAAGCAACGCGTAGCCAAGTGTTTGAGGGACCATTATCTGTTACTATAATGATTTTGACACTTTTCGGTTCAGAGTGATATTATCTAGAAAGAAGACCATTTTTGGTTTCAAAAAACAATTAGTCATAAAATTGTATAATTCGGGATTTACACCTCACTTAATAGCTTATTTTTAAATGTTATTATCTTCTTAATACGTTTCTGACAAATATCAATGTTTCGCGATTTTTTTTATTTTTTTTTTTTTTCATTTGGGGGAGGGGGGTATGTTTAAGCTCTCAAGTATGTAGACTTAGGCCGTGTTCACACCAAACGCCGTGTACAGTAAACATGTTTACATTTGGTTTAATGTAATGTACACGTTTATCACATTAAATTTGTTCACATCGATACACCTTGTTTAGTTACCTGTACATAAGATGTGTTCACACTTGTAAACTATATGTCATTAAAATGTTCATTACGTAGAACCGAATTCAAATTTTCGGACAACTTTTCTAGCAGTTAGGGAACGACCATTTGATTTTTAAAAAAAAGGGGGGTGGGATTTTTCCACAATTGATAAAAAAAAAATCCGGTCATACAGATGTTTAGAATGAAAAAATATTCTGAATCCAATATTGATTGGTAACATCGAGAAAAAAAAACTAAATATTAACTTCCGCGCAAGAAAAAATCTGACTCAGAACCATACCACCCTTCCCCACTTTTAAAAGTAAAGTGGTTGCTCCTTTAAGAAAGTCATTTTGGATGATTTGCAGTAGTTTAAAGATGTCTCGATTACGGAATAACAACGTAGGCTGCATCAGCGTGCTTACAGACGAAGAAAAAGAATTGCAATGTTAAGGACCACTACATTTGTATCTTTTTGTTTGTTTCAAATGGTATTTTTTTCTCCAAGGAGTATTTGGCAAAGGGAGGGGGTATTTTTTTTTAAATTTCTATTTGTATTTTTACGGATCTGAGATACTACACAAACAAACAATTAACCTCACCCTTTTTCAGTAATGCATTTATGAGTGAATCGTTGTTTGAGTAAAGACCAGTAGCAAGTATTTCTGTCAGTGTGTACGTCCAGTCGATTCGGAAAGACTTTTTCAAATGAATTATGTGTTCGGCAATGATGATGGATGAGTCGTAATAAGGGGTTATAAGGCTACGTAAAGGGTTTTTATAACAAATAAATATATCAAGTTTAGACAAATATTTCTGTCAAGAACTTTATTAATAAGTGTTATGAGTATCAATTTTATATACAAATCGTTTCTTTATTAAATATACATGGAAAAAGTAAAGTTCAGAACGTCTAGTTTTGTGTATACTTAACCTTAACTTAAACAGGAAAAAGTTAATCGAATATTAAAAAGTAATGATATATTCTCAATGTATTGCAATTGGGGATCAAATTTACAATGTCGAAAACTTATCATGCACTTACGAAGAATAAATCTTATTTATTTGTCAACATGAGGATAAATTACAGATTATAAAATTCAGAACAATATTTTTTATCGCTATATAGGTCTCATTCCGTCAATTAATAGTTTTGATAGTATTATATAAACTTGAGCATGCTAATATAATCTCGCCGCATTTATTATTTATTTCATATAATCTTCCTGTCATGTTTAATTATGATGTTCTTATGGATTTTTAATCTTTAATCCGTAAGTCAACTTCCTTGAGCATGATTAAGTGTCTGATATACAATTAGTTAATGCGTACATTTGTACTTACTAGTCTACTAGACTAGCAGTAAATACCAATTTTCAATCTTTGGTTTGATTCGGTTGGGGAACGTCCAAACGACTTCCAGCAGTAGAAACAAACACGCCACCACGAGACCTCAAACGAGAGTAAAGTAATTAATATGATTAAAATGAATGGATAGAGCAATCTTCAGAAGTGAAGTGTTTAATATTGGATTTTCACCTTTTAGATACCCTAGCATAAGGGCCAGGTGTGCTTTTGTCATCATTAGGCGTCCAACATCGACGTCCGTCCATCCGTTGATCAATGTAGTTTCAAAACGTTATATGGTGTAAAAAAAATGTCCCAATAGACAGATGAATAGAAAAAACTCCGTTTTACTTTTCGACCTCATATGCACTAGCTGTATGTCAAAAGATTTCGCTCCGTGCACCTTTTTTTCCAATATATTTTGGAGCTCTTCGACACCTCTCCATACGGAATTTTGCGCATGAATGACGATTGGTTTTTTTTTTCATTCAATGCCTTTGTCCTGTTCCTTAAGGTTTAGAGTGGAAGGCAATTTTTTCCTCCGTTAAAACTCAACAATCAAGATATCAAAATTTCATGATTTTATTGTAAAGCATCGCCCAGACACATGAATTTGTAACATGGGGTAAATATACAATAATAAACACGAATTATAATACAATAAACAGTCAATAGAAAATATATACAAAACATTATATATATATCACAATAAATTATTTAAGTTTCTAATAAAAAAAAAAGCCACCTGTGTGTCTATATAAGATAAAATTATGACTGCTGACATCTGTTTACTTGGATCAATCAAAACATTCTTTTATTTCTTGTTTGCTTCAATAGCGTTCTAAATTGACATTTTGATTGTTTAGAATTTTCGAATTCACTTACTGACTATGCATTTTAAATCCTGAACACGTATTACAAACTTCAAACTGTAAGTAAAGAAGGTTCCGATAGCATCCGTACTAACGGCTTCTTTAGTGAATTGCAAACCTCAGTCATGTTGTGCTTATGATTTAAAATAAATCTTAAATCAGAAAATCCGTTGTGCAATGTCTGTATAAAAAGCACTATAGTAAAGTTTGATATTCACATCCTTTTTACAGGCTATCGGTATAGCTGATGCAATAGGAAATGTTTTCCTTATTACTATTTAACCAATTGTTTTTCTATCGTGTATAGCAGATTCTTATCTTCAATTCCGTTTGCCATTACAATACAATGGATAACGCAAATCTGCAGAGTATATGTTTATCGGTGTTAACTATTGAATTATACTTTACGATGGCCGATAGAAGAGTGTGTTGTGCGCTAATTATTTTTTCTTCTAAATTTTCATCATTCAGTTATATAAACAAGGTTATTTGAAGTAATGTATAATTATAAAGCAGATATCGTAAAAGTTATGATTTTTATAGGTAGTCATATATATTTAATATGGTGTGTGTCTTAAGCAATTATAGGTATTTTAGATTTATATGTATAGAAATTATGGTTTATTTGTATAAAAGACCAATAGACAACTTTCGAGTTCGTTGCATTTCGTCAAAAACTTTGATAAAGTGAACATCATTTGTGCGTTTAGGGGCGTTGTCACTTCCGTTCCTATGTTGAGCGATTAGTTGAAAAAATGATAATGCTATATTGCACGAATAATTCTGCAAATTAAAGTCTGATAATTGATAATCAGCACTGCTGTCATTAGGGAATTGTGATTAAGCACTTACGGAACAAACATTATTTCTAGTTTATCCTTCATAATGACGATCACAAAGACGCTTGATGAACTTTAAAAGAGCAGGGATACAGGCGATCCTCTCTATCCGGTATATGACGTCACACAAGCGCACAAAATTGACGAACTTTTCCGTTGAAAGACATAACTCAAAAGTGATCTATTGAGTTAAAAAATAGTTTAACAGTAAGTATATTCAAAACAACCGAGCGCATATGTGTTGATTCTCGCCTTGACTGATGCTTGAAAGCTGATTACAACTACCAAAGGGGCTATTAAGCAGTTTGAAATTACTGTACCCTATCCTTAACCGGCACTCAGTGATAGTCAGCACAATAATCATGTTTAAACAGAGTTTTGAATATTGAATACAGCAATTACAACATGAGTTCTTCAAAATAAATTTCTGAAATAGCACATCTCCTTCAATTGATAAAAATAATTTTGAAATAAAGACACCATACAACTTTCAGTAGACGACATAAAAGTAGTCAGTTATGGATGTTCTTTTCTTGAAATTATTAATCCAGGAATAAAATGAAAAATGTGAAAGTGAAAATATTCTTGACTGTCGAGAAAGCTTTAAAACTGTTATTCAATTGAATGCAATGAACATATATCTGGACACAGGGGAACACTTTATTGACGATACGAATTTTAAACTAATATATTTAAAAATTCAAACTTTGTAAGTTTGGATAACTATTTGGAATTTGAAAAGTCTGTTTTCGCCGATCCTGTTGAGTCAGTTTTCGACGATCCCGTTGAGTCTGTTTTCGCTGATCCTTTTGTGTCTGTTTTCTCTAATCCTGTGGAGTCTGTTTCCTTTGTTTTCCAACAACAGTATATTCTGTAAAGTTCCTTACGGAACGAACTTGACATGAAGATAAAAATAGCTGAGCTGATTCCATGCGTTATATCGCCTACATATTGTACAACGTTGAAAACGAATAGACCTAACACTGAACCTTCGTCATCTTTAGCAGTAAACGTGAATCCCTTACTCATCACAAATATTAGGCAGGGGTACGTTGTTATAAGTTTAATAGCAATGAGTACACTGAAAATCCTTGTCAGGCGTCGTGTTGTTCTTTCCTTTGACCTTTGTATTTTATCACTTACTGGAGCACGTTTACGAGATTTTACAAGTGCAGCAATGGTTAATAGATAGAAAACTGTTGTAAGAATGATCGGAATCATCGTTAGTAAAACTGTAGTGAAGAAGCCGTACAGATCAAATAGTTTTTTGTGTTGATTTCCGAGGTCAGTATAAACAGGTATATAATTAACCCCTGTAATTTCGTCTTGTGTAACCATGACTGTTTGCCTCGGAACGTTTAGAAGGCCAAACAGTAAACAGATGGTAAGCAAAACTATTGTTACTCTTTTAGGATTCTGCGCCAAAGGAAATCTTCTTACATGAAATGGAAACGCAGTTGAGACAAAGCTATTAATTGCAACCGTTGCATATTGAGAAAAAACCATCCAATTTATTACTTTTCCTAAATGATAATAGCTTATCAGTACTGTCCAACGACCAATATTTAACCAGACACTTGTCTGGAAAAAAACGGAAATGTTATAAACAATGTATTTTACCATGGATAATACAAGACTTACGCTGATCGTTAAAAGAAAATATGTCATGCTAAATGACGCTTTATTTTTCTTGTTTTCCTTTAGATATATACGCAGCCCTGTGATTCCTAATGTTAAACCAGGAATGTATATAAATGGTAAAATATACATAAAAACTTTGTTGGTAGCCGCTATCGTTTTCTTTAATGATGTTAATCTGTCTTTGGTATCATTGGAATCGAGTATGTTGCTATTCATTGAACAGTTTTCTGCTACCTCTATATACGAAGTATTACTCTGTTCGCAGGTCGTATTCTTTCTACCCGAAAGCATTCGCGTAGTATCATTATTTAATGAGAAGCTATTGTTTTGTAAGACACTCTTAAGTTGCATAACCTCTGATTCGTTGTATCTACTAGAGATAATCGCATTGTCATCATCATCACCACTCCGTTGTGGTATTTCCGGATATACAGTGACATTTGGAACATCAAAATCATTGTCGGATGTAAGTAAATCAGAGTTGTTGGTAGTAAAAAAGATACTTGTACTTGCATATGGAAGAAGCAAAAACCATACAAGGAATATATAACAACCACACATATTTGGTTCCTGGAAATATAATATATATGATTTATATTTGATAATTGTCTAAACAAATCCAAACTTTAATTACAGAAGCTTAACTGGCATATTCGACCTTGCAACTAGCATATTTGTTATATCCATAGTTTTTGATTTTCAAACTATCGTATTTTCTTCTATTTTAGTTTTTATGCATTTGTTATAAGCCAAAGGTATAACAAATCGAGAAGAAAATGTATAATTGATATCGGAAGTAGCATTCTATTTTTTTGAAACCATTGTTTGCCGAGGTAGCCAATTACAAGGAGAGATCAACCTTTCTAAAGCCTCGGTCACACCTTAACGGATAGCTCGAACGGATGCCTAACGGATAACTTTTTTTCAATCCGTTCATGTCCGTTAGACGTCCGTTCTTATCCGTTAGACGTCCGTCCATATCCGTTGCATGTCCGTTTAGCGTACGTTTTATCCGTCGACGTCCGTTCTGTCCGGTGGAACATTTTGATCATGTTCAAAACTTTGAACGGACGTCCAACGGATGAAATGTCCGTTGAACGTCCGGTAGACGTCCGTTTTGTAGGTACTCGTCTGTTTCGTTTCCGTTTTGTATCCGTTACGTGTCCGTTATACATCCGTTGGAGGTTTGGCAGATGAATTCACCAACGGACTTTTAACGGACGTCTAACGGATAAAACGGATGTTGAACGAATGTGAAACGGACTTCTACCGGACGTATAACGGATAAAATGGATGATGAACGGATCTGAAACGGATAAATGCCAATTGAAAATTTCGCGTTATAATTGCCAATTAGACTTCGTAAGGTTCATGAATTCTTATTAATTCAAAAAAACCAAAGACACTAAGAAACCTCTGCAATTTTGTAAGATGTTTACAATAGCAAGCTCACTCCTTCTTAACAACCATAATTTATTTACCATACTTATACTTATAGAAAGTATTTCGTTATACAATTTTAACTTTTATATTTGACTGTATAAGTATATATATATTCTTTTATACGTTATCTCATCCGAAATTTTGAATTTTATGCATTTTTAATTCATTTTTATTCTTATGTATATATTTTTTTACTTCTCTGTAACCTTTGTACTTGTATGGTTTAATGAGAATAAAATATCTATCATTATTATTCATAATCGACCATAGAGTAAGAGCACGTCTTCGCAATCTTGAAGCTCTTATTCAGGTAAGACACTGCCCTTTGGCGGCATTTTGAAGAACAAACCAAAACCAGTTACACAGAAACATTTTGAATATTTATGCGATTTACATGTATTATTATTGTCGCCTTTAATTTTTCTGTATATCTTGTTCATCCGTTTTATCCGGTACGCTTCCGTTAGGTGTCCGTTTTATGCGGTACTCGTCCGTTGGATGTACGTTCGACATCCGTTCTGTCCGTTACGTTTCCGTTTCTCGTACGTTGCATATCCGTTACGTGTCCGTTTTATTTGGTCAGAACATCAACGGACTCCCAACGGATAACAAATTTGTCAAAGGACAAATCCGTTAGACGTCCGTTGGTGCTATTCGGTAAGGTGTGGCCGAGGTTTAAGTATATAAATGTCGTTAAAGGTGGGTCAGTAGAAATCACAAACTGTAAGTTGAAAACGACTTAGACATTTCCATATTACTTATTGTACACGCTCTCCTTATCTTGGCCAGTCATGTTACAGCACATTATAAGTACAAACTATAAAAATCAGTTGGGAAAGGCTTGACTCATCTGATCGGTATTAAGTACACCAAAAACTCGTACAAAAATATAAAAAAACACGTTGCGCACGATGTTGGTACGAATTCCATTTTACTATAAATTATCATAAAATATATGCGTAGACTGGTCAGCTCGATAGAAAAAAATAGTGATTTTGGTTGAATTGAGTTAAATAGGCTTGAATATAAAGAAAGATAGGAATCGAAATTTAAAATGCCAAAAATTATAGCACTTAATGATCCCAAATTAACGAAAAAACGTAATGTCCAACGTTACATTGTGTGTGCAAAAGATCAGAGTTCCGTGTCTTTCATATCGTTTTTTTTTTCTTTGATCATCGTAAAACATGCCAAGAATGTTGCTTTTGTTATAGTTATGTGAATGTAAAAGCAAAATCAATATCACTGAAACTGTAAATCGGAAAATGTCAAATTTGAAAACGGTCTGAATTCTTTTTGTCTTCACACTCTTTAAGAGCCAATTTTCCCAGACTAAAATTTCAATCAGTACACGTGAAAAGACGTCATAAACTGCCAAATGAAAGAATGACCTTGTGACATTTAACGGCATTTATTTAAAATTTATTAAAAAAAATCAATGTGAGTTCGGATTAAATACTTGTGTTTATAATAATGGTCTGAATGTTTTTTTAATTGGCTTACATGACCTTCTACGTAGTAAAGGGACGAAACAAACTGTATATTTTATTAAGTTTTCAATATCAACGCTTACGCCAGTTGCACGAGCGAACGTCAGCGCATTTCATCTTTCTATTCCAACTTTACCATGTTTACAGACGCTCGAAATATTCCATTTATCTTAAACGCTGGTATTCATTCCAAACAAACAAACAAAAATATCCCGGAAATTTAATAAAACGGGAACAAAAAGTTTTATACAGAATTATAGATTTTATTTAATAAAAAAATTCACAAAGCATCAATGCATTCCTGTAGTTTGGCTTTCATAGCAACCACAAAGATGATTAAATGTATATCTATGTGATTTATAAGAAAAAATAAAAGCTTCAAAATCCAGCAGCCTTTTTCCGAAAAAGAACTTATATTCAAGCATTTAAAGTGAACGAAACTTTATTGAAAGCAAAACAACAGTCATGTTATTATTTTATTGAAGATCAAGCGCTAGTAAACCTTTAATAAATATTAAGACTCTTACAAAAAACATTCCCTGAAATTGTAGAAAAGCAGCAAAACCATTATATTTAGTGTTGAGGTCAACAAGCAATAGGGATGCGTGGATGATTTATCTCAATTATTAACGTGAAATTAAGGTAAATAACTAAAAATCTTAAATAAAAACTTACGTCGAAAATATCAATGTATTTGTTCAATTCTGTGGTAAAATAGAGTCCAAGCTAGTTAGATTTCAATTTATCCTCTTTTTCAGAGTATGTTAATTATCTGCTTCTCACGTGACCGAAAGCTAAGGATGGGCGTAAACATATGTAAGTTCCAGTACGACTATTCCCTGGGAAGATAAATATTACATTAATGCAGGATAATATATATTGTTAAATACACTGTTCCCAGATTAATGAAAACAATAGACATTAGTATGCATTGGGTGTTATTATATATTATATGGCGTCCAAAATTTGAATCCTGTTATCTATGACGAGTTTATTTATAAGCTTTGGCTGTTCCTTCTCAAAGTAATTCAAAAACACATTGCCGGGCTTAATACATTTTATTCACTTTTGTCTTGTTTCTATATAAATTGAATAACTGTTCAGAAAATAATAACATGGTAGACACCATTCTTTTTTAATTTGCCTGGGTTAAGTGAAGTCTGTGATAAGATGCACGGATAATTTGGGAGCAAATAGTTCACGAAAAAGTCATAATAATTTTATTTTCACTTTTATTTTCGGAATTTGTATAAGTTCCAAGAAATTTCGACACACACCAGTTTCATGCATTGTTTAAGAGGCGGATCCAAGGGGGACAAGGGGCACTTACCCCCCGAAATCTGGTGACATTCCAATTTGCGAAATCCTAAATTGTTGATTCCCAGGATGCCGCGTCTACTTAGCCAACTCCAATATTATCGAATTTTTTTTTCTAATTTTATTTGATTAATTTCGAATCTCGACTTACATCTAGAAATTGAAAAATGATGGTCCAAACAAACTTTTTACGATAAAAAAAGATGATTTTTGCTTCTCAATTGAGAACTTTCTATTTCTATGATGTAGCAACATTTCAGCAGCGCTTGCATACGGAGGTTATATCTCACAATTGGTACGATATTCCAGCGTTTGTATTTTCTATCATGATTTCTTTGATTGAGGGTTGCTGCTCACAAGAAAGATTTTAAACCAAGAGTTTCAAGTGGTGAATTTGAAACCATTACTTATAATTAGTAGATTTTTGCGGACGCAAACACGAGTTGGTTAACATTTATGGAGTATTCGTTTGACAGATGACAACAGATATGTTCCAATTGTCGTAACTACAATTTCGGCCCCTTTTCCCCGAATTTGACCTACCGAGATAGACTCACACCGGGTTTGTACTAACATGAGTAACATTACGGACGCTACACGTGGAGATTGATACATGTATGCTCTACCCTTCCGGAGCACCTGAGATTGCAAAGCAAAATTCTATCCGGATGAAATATCATCCGTCGGAAAAAAATAGCAGATAATGTTTTAAGATATTTTCCAGAGGAAATTATTTCACTGTAAGATATTTTCCATTACCATGAAATTTTGTTCAGGAAAGTTGTACAGATAGTAGAAGGTGTGAAGTTGTTGTTTTCAGTTTAAGTAGTCAGTTTTAGCGATTAAGATATTAAAAAGTTAAAATAAAAAGCTAAATCTTTGCAAATATTATGAACTAATAATGGAGTAATTAAATAAAACCTAAGTTAGAGATTAAAAACCCCAAATAATTGAATTGTACTCGGAAATAATATCACAGATGTCCTGAAATACTTTTTCAGTAAGGTATCGTTCGTTTGAAAGACATTTTTTTTTTATTTCATAATCACAATATAAAAATGAAAACAATAATTATGAAACATATGTAACAAAACCAGAAATAGTTTCACAGATCTTAATTGTGAAATAATATCCTGATCATTAAGAAAATAAAGCATTACTAATTGAAATACAGGTTCAAGAAGTTAAGACAATTGGATTGCAGTTCACAAGTTTATGTGAAATTTGGACCGGAAAGGATTTACTGTTAAATAATTTCTATATTAGATGGAAAGAATTCAATTTACCGAAATAAATTTACACGTGAAATTGGTACCATGTCTGTAAAAAAATATTTACTGTGTCAAATCTTCCACCGGAAAAATAATCGCAGAAGAATTAAACCCTTACAAGATCACCCAAGTTTTTATTTCGGTTAGTGTTGCTAAGTCATTGGTTTGCTATGTTATTTTTTGTGTACTGATGTTTGTTTGTTTGTCTTTTTCTCTTTTAGCCATGGCATTTTCAGTTTATTTTCGACTTATGAGTTTGAATGTCCCTTTTATAAAAAGTTTTATATTTTAGCGAGAGAAATTTATGTATTACTGAAAAATGATTACATCAGGGTTTTTTGATATCACAAACTAGTCAAAACATTTATTTAATTTCCTCATCGGTATAAGGACATCATTCGTAAATATAAATCAACATGCAGAAATCTTGTACGTTCAGGTATTTCACATTCATTTTTTTATGGTAATATTATTTACAAAGCACACAAATGTCGGCATTCACCTCAAAAGCTAACAAAACCTTTAAACAGACTTATAAAGAAGGGATATAGTTACGATACTGTTGTTAGGTCATGTCCTGTTGTCAAGATGGCATATTTTGGCTTTAATGTTGATTCACTTATAGGGTCTTTGCACTTATTTTGAATAATATTAAATTGTTAAAGTTAATGTATTAACATGGTTAAAGTCCAGGAATATTACAAAATTCTTGGATATGTTTTGACCATTTAATACCAGATAGATATATAGTTCTTTGAGAAAATATGAGCCCTTTTGTACAAACAAATATATTATAACTTATATTGATCCCTCATAAAACATGTAAAAGGGATATTTATAACATTTAGAGGTTGCCCCCAAACTGATTATGACTTGGATGGAGAATTGTCTCATTGGCAGTAACATATACATAGACCAGATTTATATATTTCTTGATGAATAGGGAAACAATACTTCAGAAATTAAAGAAATGTCAAAGTAAAAGTGATAAATCAAGTTTTAATATTGTCAAAACCTACTATTTTATGTTTTCAAAAAAAATATATAATCGCTCGCCTTTACTTTTCAAGCTTCTCCTCAAAAATTTGCAAATTGAATATTTTTTTATTAAAATTTTCAAATCGCTCGCTCGCCCCAAATTTTGGAGTCCAAAAATCCGTAGAACAAGAAATTAAATTGGTGTGGCCTAGGCAATAAAATACCGCGAAAATAATTTTGAAGCGGGAAAACCTAACGCCCTCTATGATACATATGATGAAAACACCAAGGAGAAATAATTTCATGCTAATGCACTGCCCGTTTAAACGAATGAAATTGCAAATATTTTCTTTCGTTTAACACTTTAATGACTACATTAAATCACAAATGACATGGGTAAAATTTCTTTGTTCTTACTGTGTTTTAATCTGGATAATGCACAGCTAAGGTATGCATTAACTACCTCAGATATACTACACAGTTCAAAAGTATTCTTACCTTATGGGGCGGACCCTGGATTTTAAAAGGAGTGTGATTCAATGAAATTAGAAAATTTTAAAAAATAAAATAAAAAAATGTCACCGAGTGTAGCGAGAATAAAAACATTTTTTTGACAATTTTATGCTTAAACATGATATGTTTTCAAATCAAAGGATGGGACATAAAATATTTTACAGTGTTTCATAGTCAAACCAGATAGTAATTTCTCCAAAAAAGAAATGTACTTTAGAATATCAAAATAAATAAAATCTGTTTTTGATTAGTTTTTTTCTCAATAGAATTTATTACGATTATCAAGTTTAGATATGTATGCTTTATTAGAGACTATTTGGAATCGAATTTAATGAGGATCATATTTAAGTTTGTACTAAAACAGCGGGGGTTGGGGTGATAAGCTGCAGATCAATAACCCTTTTTTTTTTTGGATGCGACATTTCTTCAAAAGTTAATACAATAGAACAAAATTTGGAGGGAGTGAAACATTTATTTTTCTTCTGTTTACTGAATATTATGAATTAAGATCTCTTTCCGGTTCATCTTCCTCTAAGCATATTATTGAGGAAAAGAAAGGCAATTAATCTTTACTAAATAACCTTCTCAGTTATGAATTTTATAAACCGATTTAAAAGTACACCATACTGAACTAAAACTGTAGGTGATGTAGACTATACGTCAAAAAAAAAAACAGCAATAAAAGGGCAAAAACAAACTGGGGGCATCTAGAGGGTAACATATAGTAGTTTCCAACAATAAATAGGTGTCTACACAATATGTAAATTTCTAAATCGTCACTAATTTCTGTAAAAATTGTAAATAAATTTAACAGAAACGATAAATAAAAATCTATCATTTAATCACAATTCTCCAAATAATGTAACAATTTAGGAAGAAGCCTAAATATAAAAAAAAGTTGATAATTAAATACTTATACTAAGTACCTTTAACTACATACGTCGTTCGGGTTAATTAGGGTCACCTGAGCCGTGCAGATTAAATGATATATACCGACTTGCTTGGTCAATAACTATAACTTATATTTTTCCTTTTTCAGTTCATTTTTATATAAGTTTACGACTATCTTTTTTAATTAGATGTTAGAAGCAGTATTAGTAGTTACACTTACTGACTATTCAGGAGATAACTGTATTGTATGTTAAGCTCCGATGGCATCAATTTGAGATTTGATGGTCGCAAATTAAGTTTACTGGCGACGCGTTAGTCAATTGATGCCATGTAAGGAAGTGACGTTATCCAATCAAAATGAACGTTACAAACGATGTTGCATTAGAATTAGGAATTTATTATTTATATAATTGCTTCATCTTTTATTAGTTGTGCGTTGAAGTTATTCACTAAGCATGTATAAATTCAAAAGGTTGAGAGCTTTCATATGCACATGGTAGGGCGCTTCTCTGTTTATGAAGACTCTAATGCGCCGTATAGATGTTTATATTAATTGATTAAGGTGGTACCCAACACTTTGACTAAAATTAATTTGGCTCGTTTAATTTTCATAAAATTTTGACAAAGTATTTACTTTGACTCTTTAACAAGTATATAAAAATTTCAAAAATTTTGAACCAACCGTTTTGTCAGAAAAATTACACTGGTTATATAGCAGTTTGACAAACAACAATTTTGATCATTGAGAAGCTTAATATTCCCTTTACAACACAACGTAATTAAAACGTTTAACTGATTTTACAGAGTTATCTCCCTGTAGTGTTAGGTACCACCTTAACATCGTTCTGTTCAAATACTACATGTAGTTAGTAGGTAGTTAACCTTTACTAATTAGTTGATGTTTTATATCATATTTTATCTCCGTTTAATTATATTGATAAAGAAAGGGATTCGTAAACAACGGAACATCTCCATTCATACACCGGCAATGATGTCTATCTCAAAAGATATCGTTTTTAATCATATTGAATATAATATGTTTACGCTTTTGTTTGAAATACACAAAGTTGAAAAGTTCAAAATTTTACGTCTTCTTGTTAATATTGTAGTCATAAAAATACAGCGATTTGTAGAATAATCTAAATAAAAAAATATTAAATTTTGCTTGGCAGTTTTTAATCATGAACTATATTCTTTCATACATGTATATTGTATTTACATCAGAACATTCCTATGACGGTCTAAGAGATCGTGTATAGGATTGTGTTTAACGTCCTGTGAAGCTATGTTCATGTAATATGCAAATAAACTCTTCTTTGTTCTAGACTGATCCAATGAGCCGATTGCGTAAAGTACTATACAAAAAATGAGGTATGCTTTCCAATGAGACAACTCTTCACCAGAGAACAAATGTCGTAGAAGTTAGCAACAAATATAGATCACTGTACCGGATTCTAGTTTACAAGTTAACAGTCCGCAGTTTGATATTGTATCCTACTCAGACTGCAAGCCCTCTATAACTGATTTGCCCTAATTCCCCAATTCAATTTTTTTAAGCCCAGGGTTTGAACCACACTCTTGCAAACACGCATCCATGAGACGGTTGAAATCTTTGGAATTTGAGGTATCAAATTAGTACGGTTATATCACCTTAGTCTTTGCCAATTAATTTTAGGCTACTGTTTACTTAAATCAATTTCTCTCAATCCATTAACGTAAAAATTTGCTTTCTATAGGAGAAGGAAGTATAAGGCCCTGATCTGGCTCACAGAATTAGAAAAGAATAGAATAGAATATTTTTATTTCCCAAATTACAGGGCCCATAAAGGGCATAAAATCAGATACAATTAATTTTTATAATTGGTAACAACAATAATAATAGAGGCGTATACATATATATTTGGAATATAAGCATTGGTCAGAATCAAGCTACAAACCACATATATATTGTGAATAAAAGAATAATACAATTACATTACATATGTATGTATTCTCAAATTATTTACTTGACTTAGTGTCAGTGTTCATACCTGATCTCCTTAATTCAAAACAGTTACAAATATAACAGCCCAGTTTTTCCATATGAGTAACATTTTCTTGGGTCAAGAGCCATAAATATTTAGAGGATTTATTTAAATTTATAAGATTATAACAATTGTTAGAAATGTCTTTAAAAAAATTGTCCCTTTGAATATCATAAAGAGGGCATTCTAATAAAAAATGAAGCTCATCTTCAACTTGACCAAGTGAGCAATTAGAACAAAGACGCTCAGATCTTTCTATATGTTTTTTTGAATATCTGTCTGTCTCAAGTTTTAAAGAGTGAACGCTTATTCTTAATTTACAAATTGACTGTCTTTTTTTGAAGTCCTGTAATTCTAAATATTTTTCTTTTTTAAAACAATTTTTTATAGAAAAATAAGTACCAAGCTTCCCTTTTTTGGAGTTAATTGTTTGATACTTCAATTTATTCCAAAATGTGAAATAACTTTTACATAGTTTATTTTTAACATACTGACATAAAGAACCAATTGATCGGTCAAGATTTGGTAATTCAATCTCTCTCTGAATATAATCTATACTAGAATACCATGTATTTACAGTAGAACTATGTAACTGTTTACAACATATAAATGCATCAAATATTAATCCTTCTTTCAAACGTTCCAGTCTAGCTATGACAATATTTTAACATTAATAAAATTATAGTAAAATACATACTAGGAAATCTACCAAGCTCTGACATTACAGCTATTTTACTTGACTTTCTGTTTACACCAATAATATATTTCATAAATTTGTTATGAGCTTTTCAGAAGAATCCTGACCTAAAACTTTTTCTAATATATACTCATTATCTTTTTTACATAATTTATTCTCAAGTCCTTCTCAAATTGTGTTTTTTTTTTACCATTTGATTTTTATGGGGGGGGGGGGGGGGCTAGGATGAAATTTGAAAAAAATAGGCAGGACAGGAGTTTTGAGTAAAAAAAAAAGGCAGGATGTGACACTTGCAAATAAAAGTCAGGACGACAATTTAGGTAAAAAAAAGTCAGGATAAACTAAAAAAAAAAAGGCAGGACCGATTAGAGTGAAAAATAATAAGGCAGGACAGAGATTACAGCTGAAAAAAAATGCAGGACAAAATTTTTCATCCTAGCCCCCCTATAAAAATCAAATGGTAGCTCCCTTAAATAAATAGGACGACAAATTCATTGTAGTACAATAAAAGAACAGAGTTACAATGTCCCCCGCGTTGCACATATTTTATCTATCCAGGGTCAAAAACTAAAAAAAAATGTTGGTTCTTTAAAACAATTTACTTGTGATGTCACTCTGAGTGAGTCTGACGTTAAAAACGTGTAATAATGGAAAAACGTGATCATTTATCTATTGAGCTACATTCTTTTACCAAGTACACTAATTTACATGTATCTGTATCTTTGTGCAGAGACGTCATGTTGGAAATAGTGTGCAAGTAAACTCATCATAGATACCAGGAATGAAATTTTGTATTTACGCCAGACGCGCGTTTCGTCTACTAAAGACTCATCAGTGACGCTCAAATAAAAGAAAAATTAAAAGACCAAACAAAGAACGAAGTTGAAAAGCATTGAGGACCAAACATTCCCAAAAGTTTTGCCAAATACAGCTAAGGTAATCTATTCCTGAAGATAGAATCGCCTTAGTAATTCCAAAATTCAAAGTTGTGTAAGGTTAATATATTGTTACATGCAGGAAGGCCTAAATCGAGCAAATTTGGCAGTTTTTCCAAAACCAGTACTTTATCATATTAAGGTGGCTCGTGGGTACAAAAATTTCAGCAAAAATTGAAACCTTTATTTTTTCATTACAAATTTTATTCATTACACTATAAGTTATTACTTTATGATATGGCACAAAAATCAACCCAAGAAATCGATTCGGTTTGGCCCCAGATGACTTTTAAAATGTTTATAACATTGAAAAAGCTCCAAATTATCTCCCTTTGGTGCAAAAAATACCATTTTTTGGCATTAAATTTGAAATATCTTTTTTAACTCATCGGTGACCTATATTTTTTATTATTGTTTTCAAATAAGCTGTACATAAACTTAATAATTGTAAAATTTAAGCGATTTCTGTAATTAGATTATTTTTTTATTTCGATATTACCTCTATTTCTCCTATTAGTTCAACAGAAAAAAAGGACATTAACAAAAATATATGCTTTTTCCGGAGGCAGATTGTGAGCTTAAATGAACGGTGACCCCATTTTTTTACTTCATTTTTCTTTTAAGTATATGATAAAGTTCATTTAAAAAAAAAATATAGCGAAATCCTATATTAGAAAAAAAATATTGATTTATACCCAGGAGCCCCCTCAGTTTTTATGTTAAAGCTCAAATATTTGTTTTTTGCTGGGTTTTATTTTTGTTTTTGGTGGTGTTTTATTTCTTTAAATAATTAATTCGTAAATAAAACATTTTGCGTTTCATTTTGTTGCATGTCACGTTAAACAAGATAATTAAAAGTCAAATTAAAAGTCAAAGGAAGAGAAAACAATGTGACGTCAAAAATCTTTTTATTATTCAAAATAGAATCTCAAAATACTTTAATTTCCTCGGTCATTGAAAATTAAATCTATTAATCAATCTTTTAATATGTTGTCATTAAGGTTCAAACACTTCATTTAATCACAAAATTAATGAACACTCAACACGCGTTTTTTTCTTTCTTTTTTTTTTTCTTTTTTTATATTTCAAACAAAACCAAATCATATAACATCAAAAGAGTTCACCGAGTCTTTCTATAAAACTGAAGCACAAACTTTCTGTAAGAAGATAGTTTTAATTATTTCATTATGCAGAACTATTTTTGAAAGCCTTAAAAATTTAAGAGGCTGTGTTTTGCCTTTGAAGTCATGTTTCATCGTGATTTGAAACCAATTGGTAAAGGAAAGGCTCGTTTTTTTACAAAATTTATTAATACTTTTACGCGTTGTAAAAGAATATTAAGGCAGCCATCTTTGACATAAAATTTTGATCTAAACTAGGTGTTTCACTCATAGGCACTTGTTTCTATCAATATGGGGTTTACTATCCATACCCGTACAAAAAAACACAAGGTAGCTAACGGAAATTTTCAATGTGTTCGCTTCAACCAATATTTTATTACTTTCACTTGCCCCTCTCACGACTACACATACACCAGTCTTTCGCCGGTAATTGATTTATCTTTACCCTTAAACAACTTTCACGTACGTTGAGAATCTCCCAAACAGTATAACACACTTGAGATGAGAATTATTGACCCTTTTTTTTCAGACCATTGAATTTGTAAGTACTTAACTTCCGGTTAACTTAGGAAGTAAATATAACAGTGCAATCTGATTGGTCAACTTTATCTGGTTACCTGTTTATTTATACTAGTTACCAGAAAACAAAAAAATTTGACCAATGGGATTATGTTGAGTTTCCAAGTGAATTGTCAATATCTGATTCATTTATCAAGCAGTCTAGTTAACACAAAAAAAGATGTTGGTTGGGGCTTAATCTGTGGGGACAATAAATATTTGTCATGGAAGTAGGACAAGTGTTTTGTAACATTTGGGTTTTTAAAGAAAGATGTAGCTTAGGTATTAATAGACCAAATCAGTTTCTTAATTTTGATTTGTATTTAAGATTCACAGCCTTTAAATCCATTCAAAAAGAGTATCCGCGTCTTATTTCTCACGTTTAGCCCATTGCCTGGCATAATTCTTGACTGAATCCATTAGTATTTTGAAGTTGTGTTTCCAATTCAATTGATGAATTTAGTCAGGAGGTTAAGGGCATACGAAACTGTTACAGGGGAGGTAATGACGTTGCTAACGTAAAATGTTATTTTCGCGACGTCAAACTATGACATATCGGGAAAAGATGCATTTTCGACTGATTTTTATCATTCAAAGTGATTTAATTTGAAAACAAGTGCATGGACCCCTAATTTTGAAAACGACATTTTGTTTAATCTTGCAGGGAGATTGTGTAGAACAAATTTTATAAAACTGTAAATAGTGCATTTTTTTTTTTTTTAATTTTGATAAATATACAGCAAAAAATACATTTTTTTCTCAATTCATGACCATTTGATAAACATGAGTTATTTCTGAATAAAAGATGTATAAATTTTTAGGATACTTATAAAATACAGCAATTACAAATCATTTAACAAAAAACAATTTGTGTTTATCTTTTAAAACAATAAAGTTATGGCTTTCTTTCGAAAGGGAAAATACGGTCACAAATCCGAATTTTGAGAAAATATACAAAATTTTGACCTCATTTAACTCAAAAAGTAGCACATGAAGGTATATATTTGATTACATATTTGATTTAATCAGGGAAAAAATAGCCTAGTATATGGAAATTTTCATCAAACTGTAAATACGGGATCAAAACTGTATCGTATGCCCTTAAGACGTAAAGTCGTCAATACTGAGATCCTACAACGTGTGTTAGTAATTACAAATTCTAGTTACAATTGCTTTGGTATAGGTATAAAAATGATAGGTATAGTCTGAACTTTAAAATAGTGAGGTACTAGACCATATCTGCGACATAGCAGGTCGTGGCTGAATCTAAGAAGCTTTGCCTTCTTTTTAGCCAGTATTTTTAGTCAAACCGATTACAAGGTGCAAATTTATTTCCTGTATAATGACGAAGTTCAGGTGTGATTATTACATGTGTTTAAAGCAAATCCTGAATACACTGTTTGGTTGTGAGCCTGACAGAGGCGGAACGTACAGATTAGGTAACAAGGATCAGGAAATTTGTTACAAGACTAAGATCGATAACGGTCTCTGGATTTGGATATTTCTCAAAAATTTTCGTTGTATGTGGAAAAAGATTTTAAAAAATTTTAGAAAGTACAAAACACTACATTTATACGTCATCTCACAAATATGTCTGACTTTGAAAGGAGTTGCGGCTCAATCAAATCGGTATCTTCCTTTAGTAATATAGATTTTCGAGTAAACTTACTTATGATGAAGGATATTGCCCAAGTTGATGGAGTCGAGACTTTTGTTGGAAAAGGAATTTAAGAAAGGGTCTGTTCTCCTTTTCATCTTTTCCAAAGCGATTTGGACTGAAAAGTATGCGACTAGCAATATCCGAAATGATAGCTATAAGTTTGTATTGGTTTGAATGAGGATTAGTAACAGTGTTCTCCAAATATAAATTGTACAGATAATGAAGTTTTGAAATGGTTAATGAATAAAACTTCTTGCAAATGTGATGAATAACTTATGGCTTTTGCATAAATGGCAGTAGATCATTAATAGAGATATCATGGAGAGTAGGTGGTGTATAATGATCATTACATGTACTGCGTCTACGTCGTGGAATAGGGTTAAAAACTTCATCACATTCACCGAGCGACAGGAAATATCCAAGCTATGTTATTAGCTCACCTGGCCTAAAAGGCCATGTGAGCTTTTCTCATCACTTGGCGTCCGTCGTCGTCGTCGTCGTCGACGTCGTCGTCGTCGTCGTTAACAATTTTTCAAACATCTTCTCCTCTGAAACTACTGAATGGATTTGAATGAAACTTAAAAGGATTGTTCCTTAGATTATCCTGCACAAAGTGTGTGCTTCGATTTTTGATCCGTCAAAAAACATGGCCGCCGTTACTTAAAATAGAACATAGGGGTCAAATGCAGTTTTTGGCTTATATCTCAAAAACGGAAGCATTTAGAGCAAATCTGACATGGGGGTAAAACTGTTCATTAGGTCAAGATCTATCAGCCCTGAAATTTTCAGATGAATCAAACAGACCATTGTTGGGTTGCTGCCACTTAATTGGTAATTTTAAGGAAATTTTGCAGTTTTTGGTCATTATCTTGAATATTATTATAGATGAAGATAAACTGTAAACAGCAAAAATGATCAGCAAAGTAAGATCTACAAATAGGTTAATATGACCAAAATTTTCAATTGACCCCTTAAGGGGTAAATGTCCTTTAATGACAATTTTTCACAATTTGTTCATCATATTTGCTAACTTTAAAAAATCTTCTCCTCTGAAACTACTGAATGGATTTGGATGAAACTTAGCATGATAGTTCCTTAGATTATCCTGCACAAAATGTGTGCTTCGATTTTTGATCCGTCAAAAAACATGGCCACCCTTACTTTAAATAGAACATAGGGGTCAAATGCAGTTTTTGGCTTATATCTCAAAAACGAAAGCATTTAGAGCAAATCTGACATGGGGGTAAAAATGTTCATTAGGTCAAGATCTATCAGCCCTGAAATTTTCAGACGAATCAAACAAACCATTGTTGGGTTGCTGCCACTTAATTGGTAATTTTAAGGAAATTTTGCAGTTTTTGGTCATTATCTTGAATATCATTATAGATAAAGATAAACTGTAGACAGCAAAAATGATCAGCAAAGTAAGATCTACAAATAAGTTAAATATGACCAAAATTGTCAATTGACCCCTTAAGGGGTTATTGTCCTTTAATGACAATTTTTTCACAATTTGTTCATCATATTTGCTAACTTTAAAAAATCTTCTCCTCTAAAACTACTCAACCAAATTCAACCAAACTTCAACTGAATGATCAGTAGGGTGTATAAAATAAAGTTTGTGTTTTATTTTCTATTTTGTCTAAAAACATGGCCGTCATGGCTAAAAATAGAACACAGGGTAAAATGCAGTTTTTGGCTTATATCTAAAAAAACTCCAGCATTTAGAGCAAATAAGACTAGAAGTTTAAATATTTATTAGGTCAAGGTCTACCTGTCCTGAAATTTTCAATTTGCAATTTGCAAAAAAAATAATTTGTTGTGCTACTTCCAAAAAATAGAAAATATTCTGACCAGAAAAAAAACCATGTCCCCCTACAAGTTAAATGGTCCATGCCTAACTGTTATTAATGAAATCATTTAACTGTTTTGCTGTTATTGGAGCCCCTTGCCCCTTCTCAGCAGTGGACTCGAAAAATCAATATGGGAGGGGATGAGAATTGAGGATTTTTTATTGTGGCCATATTTTAACACACTAATACTATGGTACTGAGGTAATCTTCATAGTCAATGTTTCTTTCAAAGTTTAACAATGTCCAACATAATCTACCTACCTATTCTCTACCTAGCAGGGTAAAATTTTATTTTAGAAAAAGATGTATAGTAAGTACATGTATGCAAGTTTTTTCTCTTAATAAATGATTAGTTAAAAAAATTGTCTTGATCATTTTTGTCGAGCCTGCAACTTTTGTTGCAGTTAGCTTGATATAGGGATAGTGATCCGGCGGCAGAATTGAATAACTATATTTGGTACGTGCGTTCCTTGCAAGGTCCTCATGCCTGTCGGACAGTTTTCACTTGACCTCGACCTCATTTCATGGATCAGTGAACAACGTTAAATTTTCGTGGTCAAGTCCATATCTCAGATACTATAAGCAATAAGTCTAGTAGATTTGGTGTATAGAAGAACTGTAAAGTGTACATGTCCAACTGGCAGGTGTCATCTCACCTTGACCTCATTTTCATGGTTCAGTGGTTATAGTTAAGTTTTTGTGTTTTGGTCAGTTTTTCTTATACTATATGCAATAGGTCTACTAAAATTGGTGTATAGAATGATTGTAAGGTGTACATGTCTAGCTGACAGGTGTCATCTAACCTTGACCTCATTTTCATAATTCAGTGGTCAAAGTTAACTTTTTTAGTTTTGGTCTATTTTTTTAATACTTTATGCATTAGGTCAACTATATTTGGTGTATGAAAATATTTTATGATCTATATGTCGGTTACGCAGGTTTTATTTGAACTTGACCTCATTTTCACAGTCCATTGCTAAGTTTTAAGTGTTTGTGTTTTGGTCTCATTTTCTTTATTTATAAACAGTAAGTCATATATATTTGTAATATTGAAGAATTGTTAGCTGTACATGTTTGCCTGGCATGGTTCAATATGTTCAATAAGGCATTGTTTACCAGGTGAGCGATTCAGGCTCTTGAGAGCCTCTTGTATAGTTATAATGCATAAATAAATAATTGGTAGGAATCAAACATGATATGAAATATTTTTAAACGATTGTACTTAGCAACCCCCTTCAGTAGAAAATTGAACTTCCCATACCCCTATAGACCACAGATATTCAAATTATCATAACTATTCCAGGAATGTTATGTAGTAAAATGCATTGAAAGTACTAAGTAGGAATTAAACATGTTAGAAAATATTTTTAAACAGTTTCACTCAGCCATGGAAAATTGAACTCCCTACCATGGAGAACTGATGTCCCCCTATAAACTTTAGATTTTTAATTGTTATACCTTTTTCAGCCATGTTATTAAGTTATAATGCATTAAAAGAACTTGGTAGTAATTAAACATGTTAGAAAACATTTTCACTCAGCCATGGATAATTGAAAAACCCTTCAATGGAAAACTGAACTTCCCATCCCCCTACAGACCTCAGATTGGCATAACTATTCCAGTAATGTTATGTAGTTATAATGCATTGAAAGTACTTCGTAGGAATTAAACATGTTAGAAAATACTTTTAAACATTTTCACTCAGCCATGGAAAATTGATCCCCCTACCATGGAAAACTGAACTTGCCTTTAGACATCAGATTTTAAATTGTCATAACTATTCAAGCAATGTTATATAGTTATATAATGTACTGGATCGATCTGGTTGAGTTTTTATTCCCCGAGGGTATGACCAGCCCAGTACTCAGCATTTCTGTTTTGACATGAATTATCATTGATATGGTCATAATTATAGATTAACTGTTTACAAAACTTTCAACTTTGGAAATACTAACTTAAAGGCTTGTCTGTCCCAGGAATAAATTACCTTAGCTGTATTTGGCAAAACTTTTAGGCATGTTTGGTCCCAAATACTGTGCAACTTCGTATTTTATTTGGCCTTTTCAACTGTTGTTTTTATTCGAGCGTAACTGATGAGTCTTTTGTAACGCGCGTCTGGAGCATAAACAAAATTTCAATCCTGGTATCTATGATGAGTTTATTGATAAGTACCTGGTAGGAATTAAACACGAGAAAGCATTTTTATACATTTTTACTCAGGCATGGAAAATTTAACCCACTACTATGCAAAACGGAACCCCCCTAAAGTATGCTAACTATAGACCTCATATTTTCAAATTATCATAGCTATTCCAAGTCTGTCATATATTTATAAGTAATTGGTAGGAATAAAACATGTTAGAAAATATTTCTAAACACATGTACTTTGCCATAGAAAATTGAACCCCCTATTGACCTCTGATTTTCAAAATGTCATAGCTATCCCAGCTATGTTATACAGTAATTATGCATTAAAAAAATGGTTTGAACAAAACGTGTTTTGTTTTTACCTAGCAATGGAAAATGGAACCCACCTCTATAATTCTTCTTTATATAGTTATAATATTTAACCTAATGTACACTTGGCATTCGTTTATTAATAAAGGACAAACAGGGGGTCAATTTTCTAGGAGGAGGGTCAATTTCCCGCTATGTAAAAAATTGATCGCGGTTTCAAATTTCAGGTTGTTCAATTTGCCATATGACAGTCTGTGTTGGGACCAATACAAATAGTATTTGAAAATAATTTTACACTTTATGGGCAGTTTATTTGCAGACAATGACCATTTTAATAATATTGTATGTTTAAAACAGGGAATAAATTACTGCGGAAATATGAGCTTAATAAATATCCCAATGAGATATTATAGGTTTCACTTCTGTATATATGGAAAATGCATTTTCCCATAGTTACTCCTTTAACGGGCTGAAACTGTGCCACTTTTACTATGAAAAAATACATGTCCTAGAAGGGAAAGATGACATGAACTACTATTTTTATAAAGGTCAAAACATATGGTTGTACAGCATATTTTCAACATGTACATGTATGTGCCTTGAACTTGTAAGTATTTAAACGTACACTAAAATTATGTACTACCCCTCCCTCTACTTTAAGTTTTCCTCAGAATTTAATTTTACCATTATCTAACTGCATTTATCCTGGTAAAATTCCCAAGTTGCGTCTCTATGAGATGAAACATGGAGATCAAATCTGGGAGCAAGTAGGTAAACAAAACAAAATATATATGGATATTAATCATCTCACAAAAGAGGCGTAATTGGAGAAGCAGCTGTGTTTATAAAATGCAATATGTAGGTGTTAACTTTCAGGTTGCAATGTCGCTCTATCAAATACTAGTCCTAATAGCATTCCCAAATTGAAGGCAGTCATTGCTAAACAAATACACATGTTCGTAAAACGGTATCAATATCTTTAAAAGGAAAAAACAAACAGAGTTAATCGTGAATTTTTAATCGAGGACAGTACTGTCAGTCAATTTAGTAAGCATGGTTACTTTTTCTTTGCCTGTATCCATTTTAATCCATTTCCTGCAGATTCTTAGGACAATTTATTTCTACGTGGACCTTGTTTAATATCATAATGTTCCTAATGAAATATTGCACCAAAGATATATCAATGAGCATTGTTGACGTTCTGTATTATGATACGTTGATTATGTTTAATTGTTACAAGATCCAATTTGTCCATTAACGTTCATTAAATTCCACATCTTAGTTTGGTTAGTGACATGTACGTTTTATCCTCTTTTGTCAATCTGGAAGAATTAGTAAAATAAAGATACATGAAAGGGTTGTTCGGTCGTAAGACGATTTCTTTAGTTTTATACATATGATTATGAAGTAGAATTCTGTTAACATGGTTAACGAAAAGAAAGAAAAATGAATTAATAAGAACAATATCGACTAATCTCAAAGAATCGATGATGTGTACACCGTATGGGTAGTTTTTTTTTAATAAAAGATAAAGATAGCGAAGAAAAGTGTTATTACCACAATAAAAGTGAAGTTCGTCGCTGCCCTTGACATTTTTTGATGATACATCTATAGTATTTAAATATGAGAAGACCTCATTTTTGTGTGTCGCTTCTCGTCCTTCCACAATAAATTTATCATCATGCGTTTGTATCCTAAAGGTACCATGCAAAATCGCATTTGTCATCCTCGCTCATTATTATTCTGTTTTGGTTATATTGGGAGAAAAACGAAAATAAAGCCGTCCGGATATTGTTTCCTTCATCGGGCTGAATTTAAGTCATAGACAAGACTTCCGTTTAGGACTGTTTAAAATTACACATATTAAGTACTTGGGGACAGGAAATAAATTTCGCGTTTTCTGTATACTATGAACATACATATACTATTTATACTGTGTATGTTCTTTTTAAATACAAGTTTACTATTCACGGCGGTCACTGATATATCATATACAGAGTCTCTATCTGAGACGACTATATGCTATAGTAGTCCCAGGTCTCTATATAATATATCAGTGACCGCCGTGGATAGTAAACTTGGAATTGGTATTAAATATCAAATACTTTATTCATAGTATATGTATGTTCATAGTATAAAAAAAAACAAAAAAAAAACAAAAGAAAACAAAAAAATACTTAAAAATAGAAAAAAAAATAACGGATTTTGGAAAAAAGGGGGAGGGCTGGGATCTCTCGGAAGAAGGCAAAAAGAAACTTGAAGTGCACTATCAGAACTTTGATAAGCACGTCCGCCCTAAATCAAACAAGATCTATTCACGATACAAATTTTAAAGCCGTGTACAAAATGACATTGACACTTTCGAAGAATACCTCACCGACCTTAAAATATTGGTAAAAGATTGTGGTTATGCAACGCCAGAAGAAATGGTCCGTGATGCCGTTGTTTTTGGAACTAAAGATCACAAAGTTCGTGAACAATGCATCACCGAAGGGTCCGAACTATCGTTAGAAAAAGCTATCAATTTCGCAAGAACGTATGAACTTTCTAAAGCACAATTAAAAGCTATGGAAAGCGAAGATAAAATCATCAACCTGTTGAACAAACAAGGATCAAGATCAAACAAATTAACATCAGGTAAAAAGGATGGCAAGCAATACACACCACAAATGGGACCACCTCAAAATAACAAGGGGCAATCACCCAATTTCGCAAACAAATGTAAAAACTGTGGAGGTAAACATGAGCGTAGAAAATGTCCTGCATTTGGGAAACAGTGCAACAAGTGCCAGAAATATAACCACTTTGCGTCCGTAGCTTTCAGCTAGACAGAGGTGCGAAGTGTAAAGTGCTTTCCCTGCACAAACTGAAAACCATTTGTTCGCATCCTATCATCACAAAACAAGTATCACCAATCCGTACATACTCCGGACACATCATTGACACTATTGGAGTAATCAATCTTAGTTGTAGCTATAAATGCCAGGAACATGCCGTGAAATTTCATATTGTAGATCGTAATGTACAATCCGTCATAGGTGACAAAACATGCGAAGCGATGAAACTCCTAAAGCGCATACATGTAATCACTCATACAAGCACGCCGCAAGAAACGACAAAAACATTTTTACAAGAAAAACTTGAACAACAATATGGAGATTTGTTCACAGGCCTATGATGTCTACCAGGACCACATAAGATACGCATCAAAAAACTATAGCACCAGTTTTACACGCACCGCGTAAGATATCAATAGCTATCAAAAGCAAAGTTTAACCTACACTTGACCGTATGGAGGACATTAGTGTAATCTTCAAACAGCAAGTAGCTACACAATAGGTTAACTGAATGGTAACTGTCATTAAACCAAACGGCAAAATTCGAATCTGCATTGATCCACGTGAATTAAACAAGGCCATATTACGTGAACATTATCCGTTAAAAACCGTAGAAGTAATATCGCAAATGCCGAATGCTAAGGTCTTTAGTAAACTGGATGCCACCACAAGGATTTTGGCATATTCAACTAGACGAACCTAGCTCAAAGCTATGCACATTTAATACACCATTTGGACGCTATGGATTTGCTCGTTTACCTTTTGGAATAAATTCAGCATCGGAAGTATTCCAGAAAATTGTGTCTGAAATGGTATCCGACATAGAAGCAGCAGAAGCAATACTCGACGACATTCTTATCTGGGGATCAGACCAAAAAGAATATGATATGCGTCTTAATCATGTTCTTGATCTAGACAGAGCGCGATAATACAACTTGAAATCAAGTGCTGGAAAATGCGAAATCACCAAACCGGAAGTAACATACGTTGGACACCGTCTAACTAGTGAAGGCGTGAAACCAGACCCAGAAAAATGCGAGCAGTCAATTAAATGTCCAAACCGGAGTGCGTCAAGGATCTTCAAACCTTCAGGAGTTTTATTCAATATCTTGGCAAGTTTATGCCAAATATGTCAACACTCAGTGCACCGTTAAGAACACTCCTAGGATGGGATGAAATACAAGAAACTAGCTTTCAAAGGTTGAAAGAAATGGCAACAAATGCACCACTGCTTCAATTCTACGCTCCGAACAAACCGCTTACACTCAGTGTTGATGCTAGTTCAAAAGGACTTGGAGCTGTATTGATACAAAATCAGAAACCAGTTGCGTATGCATCACGTCTTACTCAAACACAACAACGATATCCACAGATCGAGAAAGAAACTCTTGCAATTGTTTATGGATGTAATAAATTCTACGAGTATGTATATGGACGCCGAGTTCAAATGGAGACAGATCATAAACAGCTCCAATCAATCTTCCTGAAACCGCTTCACCACCTAGATTACAGAGACTTTTAATAGCATTAGAAAAGTATTATCAACAGTACGGTTGTATATAAATATCGGTCCTTTGGGTCATGGTCATTACCAAATCTACAATGAGTTGTGACTGATATTATATGTCTCGCTTTCACTAGTGCTGTGTGTACAGAGAACAAGCAGACCATAGTGGAGGAAAGATTTAATTTCGTTGTGATAACAACAGCATCACATGAACTGGGACACTGGTAAGCCCTATATAGTATTGTTTTGTGATGGGCTAAGAGTCTTTCATTTTCAATACATTTGCTCCTGTTTTAATTGGAATACTTGCATAGTTACGATTACTAACTTAGGTAAGTATTCTTATCAAATTCTGTAATGCTTATTTATAAACCAGATTTATCTGTTATCGTCTGTTTATATTGTACATAGAGTATTACAGGCACGTATCGAAATAAACCACGTCCTCTAACCCAAAATGAAATATACATAGTCTCCACGCGGTTGCTTTTAACCAATCACATTCCTAGAAGGGTATACAAAATTAAATTAAGAGTAATACAAGCACGTAATATTGTTTAAACTAATGTAATATACTGGTATTGATTGATCTGAGTGGATAATCATCAGGGTAAAATGCTTACTTCAGATGTACCTAACTGTACAGCTAAGAGATCATGCTGCCATTCCGAATTTATTAGTAATTCAAGAAAATCACATTACTCACTAGAGGGACCATGAGGCTGATGGTCTAAGCAGTTCATTTACAGAATATAGAGGCTGGGAATTAGAACCCCGCACGTGGCAGATGCATTCGATTCATCTTTTCCTGCAGAAGTTCCGTGGTTCTCTCCTTGCACCGGCTTCCTTCATTAATAAAACTGATTGCCAAGTTATAACTAACAATAAATGACATTTCTATCCTTAAAATCGAATGTTTGTAAAATTTTATTCCCATCTGAAGCGTTCACAAAGCCCAAAACGTCTTTGCCCTTTTGCTCATATATTGTTTAAATATTACATTGGAATTGAATTTTATATGCTATGTTGGTTGTTTCTTTTTTGCAATCGAAGCATTTGCCAATGGTTGAACTTTCAACCCAATGCATTGTGAAAATTTCAGATTTTCGTTTAGGACTAAGGATTGCTGTTTGTAGACGAAAAAAAGATAACCCACTTATTTTAAAAAAAAATATTAATTTTTCAGTAAACATACACGTAACACTTGACAATGTATGTAAATGAAAACGTATACATATATTAGGTGTATAAACATCCAGAAAATATATTTTTACAATGCTTAAATAATTATTTTTTGTAGTTTGAGCGCAAATCATGACGTGTCTGGAAACCTGTGTAGTCCATCTGACGCATATATAATTGCACCATCTAGCTAGTATGCCACAACAAGGAGCCATTGCAGCTCATCCTTGGATATTCTCTACGTGTTCTTCACAATATTTTACCTCATACATCGATCAACTGGATTCGTAAATTTTAATAAGTATTAGATGCGAAATAAACTGCAGCGACAGATTACTATAACCGGACATCATATTTGTTAACTTGTCATGATTCAAGCTTGAAATTGTTAGTTTCGTATGTTAAAACTTGATCGTGAATAGAATATGTCAATAAGAAATATTCCGAAAAATACACACACAAAAGGACATATAATGGTCAATGTACGTCCCTTGCCCAGTATAATTTTAATAGTTATGTATGTTTCATAGTGCAGAACATTTCTGAAATATGGTCAATGTATTGTTTTCGAATATGTGAAAAATAAGGGAAAATATATTTAGAAAAATTGAATGATATTCAAAATGAATATGGCAATCTTCATATTTATAGGGCTAATAACAATTGTTTGAAGACTTTAAGTCCAAGTTTTGACCCGACAGCAAAGTCTCTTTATGACCAGTTTCGGGCAGGACAAGTATATAATGCAGATAGTCAATGTGTACAGCTGCACGGAGATGGATCATACTTGTGCAGGGTAAATAATAATACAATTAGGAAACGACCATTTAACTTCAAGCGGGATTTTGGTTTTTTTTTTCTAAAACAATGTTCTGATCCCTAATGTGATGAGACATTTTGTTTGTGGTCAAGCAGATGACAAAAAATGTTCTGAACCCAGATGTTCACCATACCTTATAATGTTAGATTTAATTGAAAGTGTCAATAAAAATGTTCGAGCCTCGCCCCCCCCCCCCCCCCCAAAAAAATCGGATTCGGACAAAAACCATAAACCCCCTCCTCTTGAAATTAAATGGTTGCTCCCTTACTTGATACACAACAGTTAGTTATTTTCGCAATATTCATGCGACTAAAATGTATTGCAAATTGTTCTGATTGATGTTCATTTGTGAAATGAGTTGCAATTGCAGTTTAATTGAATTCCTCGTCGTTCTGCCCAAATTGAATTATTGAAATTAGTATCGAACATTTATAGACCATTTAAGCTAAAACTTAAATCGAAAAAATAGCAAAACCAACTTAACAAATACCCGTTTCACAAATGATATCGGATATGTTCCTTACGTCGTAATTACAATCCCCTTCCCCTTCATGAATGTGACCTACCGAATAAGACTATTTACCGGATTTGTTATCACATAAGCAACACGACGTGTGCCACATGTGGAGCAGGATCTGCTTACCCTTCCGGAGTGCCTGCGATCACCCCTAGTTTTTTGTCGGGGTTCGTGTTGTTTATTCTTTAGTTTTCTATGTTGTGTCATTTGTGCTGTTGTTTGTTTGTCTTTTTCATTTTAGCCATGGCGTTGTCAGTTTGTTTTAGATTTATGAGTTTGACTGTCCCTTTGGTATCTTTCGTCCCTCTTTTTTAACAAAACCTTCACGTTTAACGGATTACAGAAAACTTTGATTGATTCTTATTCACTTAACGTAATATTAGCGCAAAACGATACACCTTTTTAACACACAAGATTTTAAGTTACCTTAATTAAGAATGCTCAAAACCGTATATCTTAAATTGTTTTACGTATTTTATAAAATTATCAATAGCTTTATGAATACGTTTACAAAGTCCGTAAAAAATGTATTAAACTGAAAAGTGTAAAACAATTTAAAAACAGGAAGACCAATGGTCTAATCTATATAAAAAAATAGAAACAAAAAATGCTTATAAACCGCATCAACAAACGACAGCCACAGAACAACAGGTGCCTGAAGTTTATGTTGGCGTTCTCAGTATGTCGTATATCTCTACAAACAAATCCACATCTTGTTAAAAAGAAGGGACAAACAAATTGCTAGTTCATTTAAAACAGACAACACACAAGAATACGACGTAAAGACAAACTACAATAACAAAACATGGACAGAAAGTACTTACTACGATTGAGAAACAAGAATACATACAAAAACCGATGATGAACTCGGATTTTCCAGAAGGGTATAATAAGCAGTCCCTATTCCACTAGTATAAGTATTAAAAAACATCTTTTCAAAACACCATATAAAACTAATGGTTGAGTAGCAAACAATCACTTAATACATTGTATTAATATGGATGTTACGGGAGAGTAAACATGTCATGCTACAATTAGTCTATTAAAATCCTCGTGTTGCGTATGGAAATGAAAATCCTAATGATAAATCGTATTGATTTTGATGATTGCATTTGAGGGAACTTGACATTGAATTTCTACATACTTTTAAAGTGTTTCTTATCGAAGGTCACATTCTTAGTCTTAATTTTGACGATTGTGTTCCAGAATTTGTAAAACAAAACCAGTACTCGAACAATCAGTACGATATAAATTTATGATGTGATATTTTTAAAAACTAAATCACAGTCCGGTATTGTTTATCGCTCATCTGAGTGCGTGTTGTAATACATAGTAATGATTACAAAATGTGGTTTAAATTTCTGTAAAATTATTAGAATTGAAAATGGAAATTGGAATGTATCAAAGAGACCACAACCCGATCGAAGAGAAAAAAACAGTTTAAGGTGGTACCTAACACTACAGGGAGATAACTCTTTAAAATCATCTAAACGTTTTAATTACGTTGTGTTGTTAAGGGAATATTAAGCTTCTCAATGATCAAAATGAGTGTTTGTCAAATTGCTATATTACCAGTGTAATTTTTCTGATAAAATGGTTTGTTCAAATTTTAGAATTTTTTACATTTTTGTCAAAGGATCAAAGTAAATACTTTATCAAAATTTTATGAAAATTAAACGAAATTTAGTGAAAGTGTTGGGTACCACCTTAATAGTTTGTTTACTAGAACTGAAAAAAACTAAGGTTGTTTAACCTCCGGGAAAAGATTGCTTTTTACCGTATTTTGCATAATCGTTTGGAATTTTCGATTTTGAATGTCCAACTTTTTATTTGATGAAGCCTTTTGATTCTTTTGATTTGAGCGCCACTGATGAGTGTCGAGTAGACGAAACACACATCTGGCAAACTAAATCTTAAGCCTTGTATCTTTGATGGGTTATAAATATAATTCCAGCAAAAGAACAAATAAACATGCATCCGAAAGTGAAATTACTATCTTTCATTTACTAGTAGTCATTCCCTAGATATCAATTTCAATGTCTGTTATGTTGATAGCTGATTTTTGAAAAAATAAATTAAAGACTATCCTTTACGGAATAAACATTTTAGTCTTACAAGCATAACTATCAATTTAATCGTCGAAAAGCTGTAAAAGTGAACAATGTTTTTTAACTAGAATTATACTATAATAATAGTGATTTTGTAATAAAAATGAACTCTATTGCAGACAACTGTTCATATGGTGACAGGAACGGTATTTTATTCAGTAACCTTGGTTGGACATGCGCAGATGCGTATGCTAACAATCCAGGCCTCAATCCATACAACAATGGCAGACACTACAACACCTCAAGAAATAACGACCAACACTTCAACAACTTCAAATGTTGCAACAACACCAAGATCATCAACAACTGAACAGGACGACACTACATCGGCTACAACTCCGACAACAAAACCTGAAATGCCAACACATTATGTAACAACTAAAGGTGTGATTACAACAACGGAATTAACAACGACACCTGAAGAAACATCAATATTAAAAACAGAACATGTTAAAACTACTACAACTGTTCCAATCACAACGGCCCAAAAGTTTTGACAACCAAAGCTGTGACTTTAACAACAGATTCAACACCGACAGACAAAGTTTCATTAGTGTCAACAGACCCAATCAGCAGCCAGAGACATCTTCCGTCAATGTAACTGATGTTGAAGATAATATTTTTGATATTATAGGTATGTTAACAATGTTAATTTGATTACTTCATGATAAAAGTCCTGATATTTTAAACGTTGCTTTATATCACAACTCTGATTTTGGAGATTTTTATTTGAGAGGGCCCTCATGGGGTTTTTGATTATGTGATTACTTGGCCGTTTTTTTAATGATTATTTGATTATTAAGCCAAATATTTCATGATTATTTGATTACCTAGGACTGTATTTTTAGTTTATGATTATTTGATTACTAAAGATAAGCAAATATTTAATGATTATGTGATTATATTGGCAAAAAAATGGTGCTTATGTGATTACTAGGACCCCCCCATGAGGGGCCTCATTTGATTTTTGTACGACTGAACATCGCTGATTTGCATTACTTTTGAATAACAGCAATGTTTGGTTTTTTACTGTTGACAGGCTTTTGTTAGCTCTTGGACGTTTGTTTTAGGTTTGATTTACAATTATTTTTGTATCATTTATTGAAGAGACAATAATTGTTAAAATGTGAATCTGGTGCAGTATTATTTAACAGTAAATAGAATCATTATAACTTGTCGCCTTTTTTAGGGATGGCATCAAAAGATCGATGTAGGATAAAAAACTTAAATCAAATAGTTTGGGGGGGGGGGGGTAAAATTCTGCAAGTTTTGTATATCTAAAATCGATTTTTACATATATCTCTATTGGTAAATCAATTTTTCCCAAATTAAGTTAAGAGGGGGGTGGGTCAGTGAAAAAACTATGTGAATTAAGTTTGTTATCCTACATTGAACTTTTGATGTCGTCCCTTATGTTATACAGCTAACAATATATTGAACTAATACATCAAATAAGAAAACTTTTCGGTCATATTGCAGACCCAGTCGTGATAGGAGTAGGAATTGCAGTGATTAGTTTGCAGAGGCGGATTTAGGGGGGGGGGCAGGGGGCCCGGGCCCCCCCCCCTTTTTGGGAAAAATTTTGGTTACTTATATAGGGAATCATTGAAGCGTGACTGGAGCGGGCCCCCTCTTAGGTCAGTCAGTGGGCCCCCACTTATGTAAATTTCTGGATCCGCCACTGGTTTGACCATCCTTGGCATTGTTATAGGTTGTCTAACAGTGTACCATAGAAGACAGGGAAAACCCTCTAAATACCACAGTCGGAATTCAAAGGATTTTAAAAGGTCTTCAGAGGTATGAATTGGATTCATTTTACACAGATGCATGACTTTTGTCATAGTAGTCACATTTTGAACAACGGGAATGTTTAACACATTGTTATTTTCGAAGAGCATCCTATGTTACTATGTTACTAGACTAACTAAAGTATAATTTGGATTGATAATTGTGACCGACACACTAAAACATGAAATATGTCGATATAAACCTAGGAGGCACATCTTGTTAATTAACAAACACGTTGATTAAGCTGTAAAAACTCTATCATAATTAAGATCTTTAATGCTCATCGACTTTGAACTTGGTTTAACTTTTTTTATGCGTCACTAATGAGTCTTTTGTAGACGAAACGCGCGTATGTCATGCTAATTTGTACTTTTTTTTTACTTATTTAAAAATCGATAAGCTTTCAAATTCTTGCTTTCTCCCTAGAAATGTTCACATGGTTACTGACTCGAAGAAGGTAAAGCATATACAAACGTACAAATATTTCCTTATATGCATACATAAAAATTCAGAATATCGTTCACTGTAGGTTCATCGGTTTGACACTACAGTTCGTCGCAAGCGAAATCTGGAAATATTGCAAAGCATCAAAATAAAATCATTGCCGTGATTGAAATCACTTTTGATATTACTTTACGCTAATTTGATGAATGTCTTTTGTTTCAGCCCGATTATTTTGCATACGACAAAATACGACCGGTATTAAATGTGAAAAACTAATTAAATTTTCTTATTTGTACAAATTCATTCAAGTACACATATTATAAAACACTACAGACTGTATACAAATATGGACATACAATTGAGAATTGAAATGGGGAATGTGTCAAAGAGACAATAACCCGGCCGATGGGCAGAAAACAGCAGAAGGCCACCAATGGATCTTCAACACAGCGAGAAAATCCCAACCCAGAGGCGGGCTTCAACAGGCACCAAAACAAGTTGTTTACAGTTAAAATAAAATGGACATCACACTAAACTCCAAAACATATAAATAAACGAAATATAAAAAAACCATACAAGACTTAACGAAGGCCAGAGGCTCCTGACTTGGGACAGGCGCAAAAATATGTACTACTGCGTATACATTTTAGCGCATAACATATCATCGTATGATATTCATTGTCAACAGGAAGCTATAGTAAAAATGTACCGAGCGCATGGGTGAGAAGAAAACAAGACATAAAATTAAAAGTTCAAATATAGGACGATTTTGTATAATTGCCAAAACAACAACTATCTACCAAAGACCAAATGACGTAGAAGTAAGCAATTATCTATATAATTTCTTATGGTGTTCTTTCATTTTTAGCGATTGGCATTCTGCACATTCTTTAACAAGATTTATAAAGACAAAATCTTTCTTTTTTTTATTGTCATTTGCCTCGATCGTGTTCAGAGGTAAATATATCATGCAGATTCAAGACAAGAATATTGTATCAATTATAAATCACAGTAATGGGTAGGTTTTGCAAAGTGAAGGCACAAGCTAAAGGGAGAGAAATGTGTGATGCCACTGTATAAGAAGGTTGGTCCCCTTTCCCCCGGCGGGTATCTATCTTAAACAGTATTTTTGCTTTGCAGCAAACAAAGAACTCCTGCAAGTTTCCTCAAATTTAACACTTTTATTTCAAACGGACGTGGATGCGTCTCTATGCATCCAACACAATCAAACTATGCAAGAACGTACCGCCTGAGCAAGGATTTTGTTGCAGGATGCTATCTTCTAGAATCCCATGTGACAAGTATTCTACACACAGTCAAATATGCAAATCAATTATTTATATAAAGTAATGCCAAGAAATGATTCTTTATGTGGTCTAAGACAATTACAAATATACCTGGTATCTTCATATTATATAGTAGCTGTCTTGCTAATCTGAATTTTTCAAGAAAATTAATGTAGCACTCGTATAATGTGGTTGTTCATGTAGTACTACATGCATTGAAAAAGATGCTGCTCATTCGATAAAGTTGGTCTCGTTCCGGTTTTGTACGATTTCAACTATTTCAGGGCTGTACAACATGTATATACCTTAGAACAAACGGATGCTATATGAATAGAAATCAATATACTGTCTTCTGTGTATGAAATAAAGTCATTATAGGAGTTTGACATTGAAAAAAAATAGAAATGATGACGAAATGTTTTTCGTTTAAAATGTTCTTAATTTGAATACCACATGGCCGCCATTTTAAATGTGAAAACACGCTAAATAATGTTTAACTATGTTTGTCATGTAAACGTTTTCCTTGTCATATAAAACAAATATCTTCTGTCAGTAATTTCATTTTGAGAATTATTGTTAACGTTATTTGTCCTTCAAACAAATGAATATAACTAGCTTTTCCAGGAAGCAAAGGTGTTAAGTGTCAAGTTAATTTTTAAAACCTAACTGACAGTCAGAAAAAAACCCACACATATAAATAAACAGCGAACCCATAAATAACATTCTAATATAGCTTGCTAATTTTTTCAATGTAAAAATCCTTCATTCTTGTTTTAACGTTTATCAAGCAACTTAAGACATCAAACAACATTCTAATATAGCTTGCTAAATTTTTTAATGTAAAAATCCTTCATTCTTGTTTTAACGTTTATCGAGCAACTTAAGACATCAAACAACTTTTGAAAGTTCTAAGATTTCCAATTGCAGTACACATTTATCGTAAGACACGTAGAAAAGTCCTTTTGTTCGGAACAAATCTCAACTTAGGTAGCTTTATGCATACGGGCCAAGACTTATAACTTATGTTCAAATACTCTTTTTGAAAATCTATTTTTTTTACTGTCTGAAGATTTTAAATTATAATTTCAGACCAACTTTTTTTTGCACTCATTCCAAAAAGAAGCAGAAAAACGCACAGTTTAATATATATCATCGAATACGTATGTCCTAAATTTGTCACCTCACCGAATGCGTGTTTTTTGTTCGTCCTTAAAATAGTTTGACGTTAATTGCAGATCTCTGGTAGTCTGTGTTTCACTTATTTTTAGCTTGTTAAAAATCTGGAAATGTACCCCTTTGTTTACCTATACAAACTTTTTATTTAATGCGCATTTGTTAGTTTGTCAGCGTTAAGGAATACGTTATGTTTTCTGGAAACTTAACAGATAAGCTGTATTTATGGGTTTCGCTGCTCGTAGGAAAACTACGTTTGTCGAAGCAATTTTGAAAGTCAACATCTTTTAAGCTGTCTATTCGTTAGAAATCAATCTGTTACTAAATTCATAGCGTAGAAGTCGGTCCCCCTCATCTTTCCTCTGCCTTACTAGCAGTGGTATGATCAACGTCTCTTTGATTCTAATGTTGTGTTATCAAAAGAAGCTTAATTCACTATAAGTATAAAAAAATGAACGAATTTATACACAAAATTTGTATATATAATTACATGCATATATATGAGGGAAACATTGGATTTTTTTGGCGAAAAAAGAGGGTCGCCTCTCCCCCTGGATCCGCCTTCTTCTGCTTCTGTTCTTTTATGTGTCTAGTTACGTCGCTAGGTGTCCCTCATCAATATGACTCAAGATTGACCAGTGTAATAAATCGTATTTTATTTCTTGTCACACCTTTTTTATTTATCGTTTTGTGTATACGTAAAGTGACGAAATAAAGAACAACTTAATATAACAAGACATACAATTCTGTATTCTAAACAATTACGTTTTTGACATACATACATCCATTGATGCATTGCCAGCTTACGGTTGTCATATGTTAGAGTGACAGGGAGGACTATTAAGATATATTTTTTTTTGTCAGTTGGAATTTTGTTTGTTTTGAAAAAGAGGCTTTGAACAGAATTGCAGAAACAGGTACGAATTTCAGCATCTTATTTAATTGTGTTCGAATAGTTAAATCAGCACTAATCGAATTTAGATATTTTATTTAATTGTGTGTTGGAACTGTGTTAGTTTTGAAAAAAGTGGCCTGGAAATTGCGGAAATAGGTACAATTTAAATATTATATTTAAAAGTGTGCTGTAATTGTGTTTGTTTTGAAAAAAAGGAGGTAAATTAATAGTATTGTAGAATGATATATTAATTCAAATATTTTATTTTGTGTATATATGTTACTGTTTGCATAACATTACATATATATAGTACTGCAACCAATAGTATATCGCATACACATGTACATCTTTTAGTATTTTTTTTCACGGTGATACAGGTGCGCTTAATTAGTGCAGTCACCACTAGGTCTAAGCAAAAATCTAATTGCATGCTTATGAACATTTTTATTCGATTGCAATGCAAGCTTTCAATACCGTATATTTTGTTGGAGAACAGTTTCCGATGATAAAAATAACCTAGGAAAATATCAAAATTTTAAGATTGACACAAATAACAAAAAGTTTGAAAACATCTATGAATTTATTAGACCACTAACTTGACAGATAAATACATTAAGGTCTCAACAACACAATACAACAAGAACATAGGACAATATCTAACCCGTTATTAAAGAGTATGTCTTCAAATATTTGTGGAAACTGTCGAATGAAGCATACATGTACTCTATTGGCTGGTGTGTTATTTCTTTCTTAAATCTTTTATTTTAGGTGTATGTTTTATTGTAATTGTAATGAGTCAAAACTTCTATCTTACCAGTGAATAAGTCAAATAAAGTTTATCTATTATGCACATGTTTGTCAAAAACTCAATTTTTCAAACATTTTTCTATTTTGTAAGTAAACCAAACCTGTTATCGTACGTTTGGTAGCGGTGGGACCAGGATTTTTAAAAGAGGGTCAGTCAGGACTCACAGAAATATGATGTAGACAACTGTCAAAAGTAAAATAAAAACTACAACTGTCAAAAGTAAAATAAAAACTACAACTGTCAAAAGTAAAATAAAAACTGTCATTAAAGGGGGGACCTACAAAACATTTGGGAACATCCCATGATGCAGTATACTTAGGAATTTGGAAACAAGCACACAGACCCTTTCTTTTTTTTTCTGCATTTTCACTTCCTTTATTTGTATGCAATAATTCTAAAACTGTTTTTCATAAGACTTACTATTTTTTGTCATAGAAATAGAAATAATACCCAAACTGAGACGATGTAATAAAGGCTGGCACGTAGATGACATTTATGACATTTGTCCATAAATAGTTGATAGATATGTTACACCTATTCTTGTGTCGTTTTTCACTTATCCGACACAAAACATCATAAATTTGTTTGGCCCGGACATTATTTTTACCACTTGTCAAATTAATACGTCATACCGGGGGACATCACATCCATGTTTTTATTTTATTTCTTAATTTTTCCTAAAAATGGAAACCACTCCCATTGTTAATGATTTCCTTAATTCGTTCTTATCCTTTTCTCGTTTCGTTTCTTTCTAATTTCATTCAACTTCATATATGTGGTACTCCTTTAACTATTTTATTATGTATGCATGTTTCTCTCTTCGAGTATCTTACGATTTGCTGTTATTATATTGTACATACAATGTAGCATGTTTACAAATGACATGTGGGTTCAATTTTTTTTAAAAGTCAAAGTTGACAGTTATTTTTTAATGCAGTCATTTCAAAATTGACAGTTACAAGTTCGGAGCTTACATTTCTAGCATCCAAGTTGGAAACTTAGAAACGAGAAATTTCAAACAGAGAATGTCCCTAAATAGTATATTGATTACAAATGTAAATTAGGATAGCGTTAGGGATGTTTGCTCCTCCATCTTTTATTTTTTGCCAGATTTTCGGAATCTTCTGGTTTTATCCATGTATTGTCATTAACAAAAGTTGCCCACTATCCCCTATTTTCGTTTCATAATTTTATTACATAAAGTTTAAAAAGCCATATTTCAAAATTTTATAACATTCTTGTTATTTTTTCATAGTTTTTGAAGCAAATAAGGTGTCAATGTTAAATATAAGAAAAATCTAGCGAGAATTATTTCTCGCCAAATTTTCAATGGCTTATACAATGTATTTCGAAAACGAGCACACGGGCCCTCCATTTTTTCTACTTTTTTAGTTTCTTTATTTATATACTATCAATTCGTAATAGTTTTTTAAAAAGCTTGTTATTTTTTAACAGAGTAGCGAACATCTTTAACAGCTACAATTAAAATTGCCAATACATGCCATTAAAGAGAACTGAACAGCATCAGCTAAAGGAGACTAAATTTTGGACCTTTGCACGTGTTATCTATGCTAAACATGTTTTATTTTTCATCCTATCCACACCTTATTTTATCCACACCTTATTTTACCGGATTTGTAATCACATAAGCAACACGACGGGTGCCACATGTGGAGCAGGATCTGCTTACCCTTCCGGAGCACCTGAGATCACCCCTAGTTTTTGGTGGGGTTCGTGTTGTTTATTCTTTAGTTTTCTATGTTGTGTCATGTGTACTATTGTTTTTCTGTTTGTCTTTTTCATTTTTAGCCATGGCGTTGTCAGTTTATATTAGATTTATGAGTTTGACTGTCCCTTTGGTATCTTTCGTCCCTCTTTTATTGCTTATTATCGGTACGACAGCACGGGTCAAAATCTGCTATACAAGATTGCTAAAACATTTTTTAATAGCAACCAGGAATACTGGTTCTGTTGTGTCTGACGTACCTGACGTGTTCTTTATTTCAGAAATTATCTAACTCTGTAGACTATCAAATGAAATGTGTGTAGAAAAAAGAAAGAAGAATTGCTTTATATGTTTAAAATCGATCTATAAAGAAATTTGCTATAAAATGTTACTCATTATCATTTGAAATAAACTGCTCTTAAAAGACATATAGTTTAATGAAAATGAAAAAAAAAAAGTTTATAGCAAACGGAAAAAGAGCTAGTTCTGTTTGGACTTATAGAGAAATCTTTGACATATTAAATGTCTTGTACTGATAAATGTTTTCTATAACTTATTATTTAATTATTGTCTCAATAGTATCCTTTCCCTCTTTCCTCTGTTTGATTACACATCACGATTTTTTGCAACTTTTTAACCAAAAAAATATATCTAGAGCAAACAGGTTTATAAAAGTAGATTAAACAATTCTTCCTAAGAATTTACATCATTAACAATTTACAAAACACACACCAAAAGGCATGTTGTGGTCATGCTGTACATAGTCATTGTGTACCATCAAATGAAGGAGGTCTAAAAGTCACGTGTAATTTTAATGTCACTTCATGCCATCGTGCCTTAGGACAGTACATGTTGTAGTGTTTTAACCTTGTAAGAGACAAAAACTACAGATAATTAATATTTTAAACATGCATTATTAACGAAAAGATATGTTACATAAGTAATTATAATAACTTTTACAACTTTATAATTTTCATTAATAAAACTTACTAAAATAATCCCTGTATCTCCGACCTCGGTAATCTGTAATATTATGTTATTTGACTAGTATGTGTTGTTTAATTATTTGTATTAATTTTTGTACAGCATTCTAGTGGTTGAATTATTTAAATCAGGAAATACCACAGGCATTCAAAACTTAGTACATGTATATTTTGACCTACTATGTGTTTTTTTTAAACTATATCCAAATTTAGTCAGAATGAGATTAATTGCTACCTCTTTGTTCATTCGTTTTTTTCTACATCTTTTTTATTGTTGTCTTTCTGCTGTCTCATTGACTCTATCCCCTTAATCTTCGTGCGCGCGACACAAATCGAAGTACTGTTCTTTGATGAGGTCGTTAATGCGTGCATTTATAAGGGATCTGAAAATATATATTTTCGAAATCAAATTACCCAAAATTTAAAAACAAACTATTTTTTTTTAGTCAACTGATATTAATTTTATTTGAACAGGTTCAGATAACAGAATTTATCCCGAAAAAAGTAAATTCACTAATATCAATAGACCAAGGTTGTCTCACTAAAGATGCCATTATAATATTTTCTTCTTCGATAGAAAAGAAAGAATACAGAGTTTATTCATTCGTGACACACAAATAAATACATTCACAGCAAAACACAACGCAAAGGAACAGACGTTTGTATTGTCAGGCATAGATTACCGCAGTCGTATTTAACAAAACTTTTTAGAACTTTGGGTCCTCATTGCTATTCAAATTTTTACTTGTTTGGCTTTATAACTTTTTTGACCTGAGTGTCACTGATGGGTCTTATGAAGACGAAACGTGCGTCTGACTTATCAAATTATAAGCCTGTAACATTTGATAACTATTATTGCGGTTATTCATCTCAAAGTATTATTGACAACATGGAACAAAAACTCTCATTCATCTGTCAGGTTTTATACGACCCCTAGCACCGGTTACGTTTATGTGGCTTAGTTTTAAAAAAGGGGGGTGAAGGAGAAAATACAAAGAAGGGTATCACAAACTATATGATGAAAAAAGACGACTTGGCCAAAAGAAAAAAATGCGAACAGACACAATTACCAGTTCACAAACACCTAACAGAAATATAAATGTTTAGCAAAACTATCTTTAAAAAAATACTGCAAGTGAAACCAGGTCTTCCGAAAGTGAAAGTAATTCCAGCTCCGCTTGTGGCACTCGTCAGAAATTAAATTAAATTTAAATAAACATAAACTACTGGATAATAAGTATCATGCATGTTACATTGTATATGATGTTACATAACTTCGACTGTTTAAAGTTTAGTATGTTGACCCGTATAAACTTTTATCCAATATTACGGTGAATATCAAATTTGGACGTGCGTACTAATGGAGGATAATAAACCTTATCAGGTCAAGCAAGATTTTTTTTTATCTCATTGGAGACAGAAAAAATGTTAATTTTAAAAGAATTAAGGAATAAAACTTGCAAGGTGTTACAACGGGTAAGTTAGTTGTATATCTCAAATAAAATTGATGAAATTAGAATTTGTTTTGCAGACTAAACACATTTTATAGAACTCGTATACATAGTGCGAACTTCTTTTTAATTCCAAAAGGGTGGTTTTGCTTTAAAGAGATGTCTGTTCAAGTCAGGAGCCTGTAGTTTAGTAGTTGTCGTTGTTTCATGTCTGTCATGTAATTTGGTTTGACAAATTGTAAAAATGAAGCTGTTAGTTTTTTTTATATTTTTCCTGCCTTTTAAAAGCGACTATAAGATATGTTTTCTTTATTGTTGAAGGGCGTACGGTTTCCTATAATTGCTTACATTCACTTCAATTGAGCTTTGGTGGATAATTGTCCTATTGGCAACCATACCGACTCTTCTTAGTTTTATATTAATCAGAAATCAATTTAGAAAATCCTCGATAAATATACTTGCGTCCAAATACTTCCAATGGTCTGTAATTTAAAGACACCATAAATGATCAACTTCCGAAGCAAGGTTGTCGCCTCTCCGGACATTCCCGAAGTCCTGCGTTTGATTGCCGAGTTTATGAGCTTCGGTCCTTGCTTGGAAGTTGCATAAATGATGTCCAAGAAACCACACTAGATCATTAGTTCGAAATTGTTCAATATTGATTAAGAAAAACTTGAAAGGACTAAGTTCGACATTTATTGTACATAAAAAGAAGAAAACTAACTAAGTCAGACGGAAAACTAAAAAGAATTCTAGATAAATACAAGAAGTTGGAGTATTTCCGCACAGAGGTGACTTTCATTTCGTTTGCTTACATAGTTTCTTTTACAAAATAAAAATTCTCCAAATTTGCGCAATAGGTTTCTTTGTATTTCAAAACTTATGGCGCAATAAGGTGTGGTCCTAAAGGACGCACGAACGCACAAGACTATGACAAAATTAAACCAGTGCGCTTTATCTTTTGTATGTGTTGACATTATATGTTTTACAAACAACAATATGCCTCGAGGTATATTTTCATTGTACAGGTCATATACACTTATGTTTTTGAAAAAAAATTCAAGCATTCATTGTATATGTATACTATATTTTTAGTGATTGACGGTCGGCGATGTCCTATAAATAATGTCAATACCCACAAAAACATTAAATTGTAACGTCACACAGAAATTGGGGGGATTTTTATTTTTTCCACAATGAGGTCTTCAAAAGATTGACAAATGACCAATACTTGTTAACTAATTCGTCCGGTCCGTGTTTGAGTGACAAGGTAGCAAGTGACCGACATTTGTTATCAAATTGATCCAAACCGATTTAGATTTTGGTATTGACCGACACAAGTGAACATTTTGGTCCAGTCCGTTTTAGATTGACAAGTGACCAATTATACTTGTTAACAATTGGTTTTACATAAAATATTATAAAATATTTTTCTATTTCTTTGATGTTTAGAATATTTATTTCAACGAATTATGAAAGATTACCATTTCTGTCAAAACAGTGTTCCAAATTAGAGGGCACATGAAAGACTCCTCCCGAGCAACAAATAGTTGTTTCCTCAATACGTTACACTAGAGACATATACTATAATATATTATACATATGTCTCTATTAATAAATATACATTAAAAGAGACCTATAATATACATTGTACATTAAAAGAGACCTAATAATATACATTGTACATTAAAAGAGACCTAATAATATACATTGTACATTAAAAGAGACCTATAATATACATTGTACATTGCATTGTACATTAAAAGAGGCCTATAATATGCATTGTACATTAAAAGAGGCTTATAATATGCATTGTACATTAGAAGAGGCCTATAATATGCATTGTACATTAAAAGAGGCCTATAATATGCATTGTACATTAAAAGAGGCCTATAATATGCATTGTACATTAAAAGAGGCCTATAATATACATTGTACATTAAAAGAGGCCTATAATATACACTGTACATTAAAAGAGACCTATAATATACATTGTACATTAAAAGAGACCTATAATATACATTGTACATTAAAAGAGACCTATCTTACTAAAATGACTAAAATTAAAACATACTGTGGTTGTACAATTTAAAAATAACATATGATGATGACTTCTAGTTTTATATTGCATGTATTGTTTTCGGCTGTTTATGTCAAAAACGAATACCCATACATGGCATATGATGTTAAAGTCTGGATATGGTCTACAGAATAGGGAATACTAATTTGCAAAACGTGCAGAGTATAGCGGGGTGACCAAAATAAAGAATTGAGGAAAATTGGAAACAAATGAAGAATAGAGAATAAAAGTTCCCTGAAATATAAAGACAGGTCAAAATGAATAAAGAATAGAGAAAAATGATAAAAGAAATTATAGAATAAATAAATAAATAAATGAAGGAATCCCTATCCAGATCCTCATGTGTAATTTATCATACTGATAAATATATGTATGCCAATACAGCGTATGACTAAAATATGATCTTTACCCATATATTTGTTTTTCAGAACTAATTGCAATAAAATGAATGGAAAATCTGAAATACGTCAACGTGACATAAACCATGGTGCCGGAAACGGAAAGATTCCAAACGGAAATAAAGATGAAGATGAAGATAACAAAAAAGACAACGAATCAAATAAAACACCAAGTAAAATAGATCAGATACAAGATACATGTACCACGTGTTGTATACCATGTCTTACGAGTCACAACCCCCTTCCGGAGTATCCATCACGAATACAGCGGCTCGGGCATGCCTTCATGTTGCCTCTTCACGAAAATGTTGCCACCTATCTCCAGTTTACTGTCGTCTGCGTCCAGTTATGGATTATTATCTATTCGTTAACTCACGGACAAGCACTTCCGGGAGGAAATTTGTTTTCTTTGCTAATACTGTTTATTGGCTGTGCTATTGGAGGCTATCTGATTTCTCTTATTAGACTACCTCCCTTGTTAGGTGAGATAATTAAAGAGAATTTTGCATATTTTTTTTTTTTTTTTTTCGTTCATTTCCATTCATTTCACACGATAAACTTTTATCCTTGGTGAACCTTTAAAAATTAACATATTGAACACGAAAAAAGGAAAATGATAAATGTAAGAGAACAAAACATGGTTACATGTTATTGGCACGCATACATATGGTACTTATAGAAATGAAACTAGACATTAGTAATTCAAAAACGAGGTATGAGTACAGATTATCTAAAGAAATATATGCCCCAACCTCTTAAAAGTGTAACGGTTGTTGCGCTTTACACTTCAGCACAGACGAAAACCATTCCAGCACCAAATAAAATGTGTCAAAAAAGTATGCAAATTGTTTTTGGTAGAAACACTCTGTCCTTCCTCGCAAATATACTTGCAGTATAGTTTTGCTGATAATGAATTGATGGTATTGTGTTTTAGGTATGTTAATTGTCGGAGTATTACTTAGAAATATACCTGGTGTCGACACAGTTGGCGAAAGTATCGACTCTAAATGGTCAGGTGCACTCAGGCAAGTTTAAATAAACAAGAAAATGTTCTAAGTCTAGCATGCATTCATTCTGATAGATGATTATTTCTTATAAATATGCTTCTTCCGTGTAATATTCTATTTTGAAGGACAATAATAAGCTCATGTAATCTATTATACCGCTATTCCAGAGTAAAGTGCTTTTCCTAGAGGCCGAATATCATTTTGTTTTAAACTATCATGTCCAGCATACAGATATCTGCGAATCGATTTTCATAATTTTTACTATCCATGGTCATATCGTTACAAGTTAAATGATTTATTACAAGTGTAATGTAAATTTCCGACAGAATAACTCCGCTACTACTGTTCTCTGCTGTTTTTTGTTTGTTTGACATGTATTGTGTATGTCTTCGTTTGACATGTATTGTGTATGTCTTCGTTTGACATGTATTGTGTATGTCTTCGTTTGACATGTATTGTGTATGTCTTCGTTTGTCTTAGCATGTGTGTATGCTTCTTTCAAATAAAGTATTTATTCATATCAAGATTTTGTTTGTTAGTGCTATTTGTATATAAGCATATTTGTAATTGATAAACACCAACAATAAGCTAAATAATTTCTTACATACTTTTCAATTTCATTTCCACATAGTTGTTTTCATTCCACGAGCCAACCAAATATGAATGTTTTCTTGTATCTTTGTAGGAAAATAGCCCTAACTGTCATACTAACCAGAGCAGGTCTTGGTTTGGATATCGTGAAGTTACGGAAGTTATCATGGGCTGTTCTACGATTGGCACTCTTACCCTGTACCTGTGAGATTATAACAGTGGGAATAGCATCACACTTTATCCTCGGGTTTCCATGGATATGGAGCCTTATGTTAGGGTTAGTCATTATGAACAGTTTTGGTTTCGAATCTAACTCTGAAACCGTAGCACAAAAAAAAAAAGATACTGCTTTTTCAAAAAAAATCCCCGAAAGTGTGTGGTTGTAGGTTTTATGAGTCTTAATAATTTCTTACTATTCTACCTTCACTGCAATAACTCTCGAATTAGGAACAGATCCAGCCGCTTTAAAAAGGGGGCCCCAACCCTGAGTAAAAGGGGGTTCCATTCAAATGCATTGATCGTCAAAAAAGGGGTCTAACCCCCGGGACCCCCGCCACTGCGAATTATATCTAGAAAGCATATCTTGCCTTTGATTTGAAATGAATAAGAATTGTAACAGTTGTAATTTCGTATTCAACAACTATTAATTTTAGATGCATTCTGGGAGCTTTGTCACCGGCTGTAACAGTACCCTCCCTCGTAAATTTACAAGATCGTCAGTACGGAGTGGAGAAGGGAATTCCAACGATGTTATTGGCTGCTGGAGGACTTGACAATGTTCTGTGTGTCACGGGGTTTTCTGTCTTCATGGGAATCATATTTTCTGAAGGTATGAACTACAACTGTCAAAGTAATAATTTTATGATTATTAGAAAGTATATATCAATGATGTTTTTTTTCTGAATCGTTAGAAACATTTAAGATCATTAAATGCCATTCATGTGTAAAGGTAAACATGCTTCATATAGGTCTGGCAAATGGTATATGTAAATTAAACAAACATTTGTAAAACCAGATACAGTAACAGTCCATTCAGATTGTTTTCTAGCTAAGGAATGAACTGTAGTCCGTTTTAAGATACTATAGAAAAGAGACAGGATTCCGACTCTTAGCTCGCTTGTCTCCTCTACAATCACACTCATAAGGAGGTAGACGACTGAAAAACTTTCGCAAGCTTAATAAAGGCAACAGCAGTATACCGCTGTTCGAAATTGATAAATCGATTGAGAAAAAAAAATCCGGGTTACAAACTAAAACTGAGGGAATCTTTAACAAAGCTAATACATGAGGCAATCGAACATTCCAGCAAATGTATTAAGAAATTAACTAGTCGGATGGCTTTCGTTATCATAATTAGTAGGAATAAAGGAGACATGGGGTGTACATCTATAAAACATCAACCCAACAACCCAAATAACCAAAAGATATCTAGAAAAAAACACACAGTCTCAAAGATAAAACAATTATTTCTTCTTTTTTGTCCTAGGTAATCTTGCTGTGACTATTGTGAAGGGTCCTTTAGGGGTATTTGTAGGCATAATCTACGGATTTGTAGCAGGGATATTTCTATGGTACATTCCTTCGAAAGACAGCGTAAGTAATGATTGCTAGTATTCAAGATGCATGTTATAACACGTAACATGTGTGCTTGACAGTGGCACACATTGTTTCACGAAACCTGGACAATTGCAGGATGACAACCCCAAACATAATTTCTTCAGGAAATTCACCACATTGGCAGTTATTTAAACAAACAGATCTTCAACGATAATACAACAATACTGTATTTAAGAAGTTTATGAGTGCTTTTATCATTGCGATTGCTGAACTACGAAACTATTTCTGAAAATGCTGCCTACAAAAAAAGAATCAGAATTTAAAATGCATGTTATGCAAAACCTATACCATCACACTAGTAAAATCATATCATATGTTTCTTAATTTCCATTAGATAGGACAATCGGATGTTATACGCAGTTAAAAGATGAAGTGGGGTCATGTTTATTTGTATGTACTTTTTGTTATCTGAAAATACTAAACAAAACTAAATTTGTAAAGATCACAAAACTAGATTCAACTGGATACCAGTGAAAAGTCTGTATCTATTTATCTTTGTAATGTTTACATACATGTTTGATTTACAGATATAATCAACAATTTATATTTGTAGGCAAATAAAGTGTTTTATCGTTCTTTGTTATTATTTGGATTCGGTATGATAGCCATATTTGGAAGTTCCGAAATTGGACTTTCAGGAGCTGGTCCCCTTGGGTGTCTAACGACTGCGACTGTTGCAGGTTACAAATGGCGCTTACGACGTAAACCAGGTGAACAGGTAAATAACTACCATATGCTTGGTATGAAGTTGTGGATGGCGGGAATCATAAATGGTTTCTGCTCTTTGTTTTGCCCAATATTAATATCTTTATTCAAAAATAGCTCCTTTTATTTTTTTCTGTTTTCTTTATGTTTTGGCCTATTTTTCTAAAATTGTAGGGAAATGGATTTTTTACTTTCTATTATGTAAACGCTAGCCAGACCCTCTGATATCAGTTCAGCGATAAGTAAATTGTCCATTTTTCTGTATTGCATCCATTTAAAAAAAAATTAATGTATTATAATTATTTACATTTTTTACCATTTAGGACGAAGTATCTGGTGTCATGGCTTTGGTATGGTTGATTGCTCAACATTTTCTATTCGGATTGATTGGTGCAGCAGTTGATATTGGGAAAATACAGTCAAGTACAGCTGGTGGGTATTAATTCGACTTGATCATTCAATGCTCTAACATTGACCATTTTTCAAACTTGAATGCTCTAATTGACCATCAATGACGGTTTTTAAGTTTGGAATTTTATAATTGATTTATTTCCAAAAATGTGACGAATTCGTGTTTGTTGTATTTAAGACAACACAATTATTTGTTTTATTTGTCGTAATGTATGTTGTCTATTATTTTTTTGTCTATTGCATTCTCACAATTTCTAGAAATGTTTTGCTATCCGTCATAGTCCGTCATATTGGAGGGAAAAAGAGGCAGAGAGTATGAAAAATTCATTCTACCGTCGAGATGAACTGACAACGCTTTGTCAAAAACTAACAAAATTCACGAAAGACTACATGAAAAACTCAATACTGAGCAACAAGACCCCCCTCTTTATAAAACAACAGGAATGTAGAACAATTGTGGATTTTTTGGTTATTAAATGTGTAGAAATTTAAGTTCTATTTAGTGCTATATATTTTACATTAAAATTTGATTATAGATTGATTATAGAACAGTTTTTCTCGGTCAATCAATATTTTATAATTTTTATATGCATTACCAATTTGGATTTTGCATTTGACGTAGTGAGGCAGCATATGACATTTGAATGAAAACAAAACAAACAATGAAACTAGTGCTGTTTTACTTATATAAATTGTTAAACCTTTGATGACGGCCACCTCTATTACCAAAACATCCTTGTTGTCAGTTTACTCTTCTTTCCCTGCTGCAGTCATACATATCTATTTTGAATCTAAGTTCACAGATTGCTCCTCTGATATGATACTTTTACCCTGGTCTAAGTGATTTAACTGAATTTTCACCTTTATGTTGATATTTCATTGTACTTTCTTCTTAATTACAGGTTTAGGAATACTTACACTAGCAATTGGTCTAGTAGTGAGAAGTGGGGTTGATTTTACAGTTACACTGCGTACTGGATTTAATATCAAAGAAAGAATTTTTATAACTCTAACCTGGTTGTCTAAAGCCACTGTGCAGGTAATATCATAACGCTTCAATATAATATAACTTTATCCAACCCCTTTTTTTATTATAACCACTAAATATTAAGCATCCAACAATCAGCCAATCTATTTTCTGGTAAACTGCATTGAAACAAAATGACTTAAATAAACGTCTTGTAGACATCTTTTATTTAATATTTTATTTTGAAAAAAACAGTTAATATAATGAAATTTACAAACAAACAAACAAGACATTGTTTCGGGGCCAACGACAATTGTTTTCATAGAAGTAGAAAAACGTGTTGACAAGAATGGAGTCTTTGAACTATTGAAGAAGGTTGGATAACAATGTTAAAAGTCACAAGTTATAACGTGGTCTGTCAAATGGTATATGAAAAGGGAACCTGTACAAGTGTTGTTAGATGTATAAGATAAAAAAAAATCACAATAGATACCATTATAAAATTGTGAACATCATACGCGCGCCGTTTAGTTTACAAAAGACTCATTATGTGACGCACTAATAAAAAAAGTTCAAAAGACCGAATAACGTTCGAAGTTAAAGAGCACAGAAGTCCAAAAATTCCGAAGTTGAAGAATCCAAAAGGTTTTGCCAAATAATTGAAGTAGTCAAGGTGGAGATCATGCAACGAATGTTTGCAAATGCATAACACACCTTCTTCACTAAGTTAAACAAAAATGTTTTCAATCTCATAACATGGTTTTTGTAATATTTTCACAAATAGAAGGGAGGAGCGTGGTAATGTTTACAAAATTAAAAAAATTGTTATTTTTAGGCTGCTATTGGAGGACTTGCATTAGATAAAGTAAGGGAAATGTCAAATCCGGACCAAGAAATGTTGAATTATGCCACAGATATTTTAACATTGTCAGTCCTTGCAATTATAATATGTGCACCAATAGGAGCAACCCTTATGGCAGTTGTAGGTCCAAAATTTCTACAAAAAGGTAATCTATTTATTTATAAGATACAAAAACTGATATGAAAATGACTGGTTACGATTTTCGAATGTTTTGAATTATCTTGAATTAAGCACTTCCATTATCAAATATAATGTAGAAACGTTAAAAATACAAATGTGTTTTCCTCCTTATTTCAATTGAAAGGTGAACTTTCGGGGTTTGTTGTTCGTGGCGTTTTGATCTAGTAGACGTTTCCCGTTTTTGTGGTATATGCCCTTTATTTTACAATTATTTTTATTTTTTTATTTTTTTTTTTTGGCTACAGAGAAAGCTGGCTATACGATATTACATTGTATTGACCTTTAATTGAAGGCAGTCAGCTTATCTGTAACTGCTAATACATTGTTGTGTCTAAAGCAATTCCATCGTGTTTCTTTTTATTTATATATGGAGGGCGAGAAAGAAAGTCTGAATTCATAGTGTTATTATATGACTATGCTTCACCTAATTCAGATTGTCATTATTTCGCTCCAAAAAAAATTAATTGAAAAATTGGGTATATAATTACACACGTGCAACACGTTTGTTATGAGAATAAGCTTAAATAGAATAGCCACAATTGTCTTAATTCAACTTTCTTGGCGGGAAATGTTAATATTTGAAAACACACAGAGAAATTATAATTGTTTACCATCTTTGTCAAATGAAAACGTATCCTACAAATGCCAAACTATTTTGCTTTTGATTTCCTAGTATATTAATTTTATTGATTTGGTCATGATGTTGAACGATCAATATATGTCCAACATTGAACCCCAATTATAAAAACCTGTTTCTTTCGTAGGATACTTAGAGGAAGAAGTCATCGAAGTTTGCACAACTAACCCGGATGTTAATAATAAACATATCCAGATGATTGATATGACAAAAGTGAAAGGTGAACCAATCGAATTAATTGAAAAGCCTGAAATGACTGAGATTGTAATAGAACCACTTGAAAACACGAATCTGGAGATTTCAAAACCATCATATGATACCAAAGATACAACGACAGAAGCCGAATCACAAAAGCCGTCACATGATGCCAAAGTTACAACGACAGTGACAAACACCGAATCTCAGAAAGGCTCGGATGTAATTGAAGTTCCTGTGCATAATGAAGAAAAATTAAGTCAAGTTAATGATGAAAATATACCTTTAGAATCAGGTATGTAAGCAAAGCTTTATTATTTTTCTATTAACTTATTGTAGGAAGAAAAATATGCTTGTGGGCAAATGGTCATAACAGCATAGCTTTGAACAAATAGAAAATTGATATTGCTTTATACAAATGTTTATAAAGAAATATAGGGTATTGCATTTGAAATTGTCTTCATTTTAGTATATAATTTTATTTATCATTTTTTTCTATTTATCCTTATGCTTCTAGTATCATGTGAATAAACTTTGCGTTTATTTGGCAGACGTTAGAATAGTTGAAGAGTCCGTCTTGTATATTTATATGAATGCAGGAGATACAAATAGGGAAATCAAAACTCATAAGCCCAGGATAAAATCCGACAATATCATGGCAAAAAATATCATAAACAAGTATACGAACACTTAAAAAAAAATGAGCAACACAAATCCCCTCCAAAACTTTCGATGTTCTCAGATGCTACAGAATGGTTTTCAGATGCTGATCAACATGTGACATTCGTCGTGTTACTTCTATATCAATTGATTTCGCAATAATAGCCCTGTAATTTACTCTAATCTTACCCTAAATTGTCACAGAATTATTAAACCATTTGTTAAACCCTAAAACTGTATGCTTGTTTTGTTTTGCAGATGACTTTGACGATACGATAGACATAAATCATCCAGACTATCCAGAAGTCTACAAATCTCATTTGAAAGTGACTCTGTCAGATTCTAAAATAAAAGACACTGTATCAATAGTTCAAGTTGAAAACCCAAAAGTAAAAGACACTGATTCAATTGTTGAAGCTGAAGACCCCAAAATAAAAGACACTGAATCAATAGTTCCAGCTGAAAACCCAAAAGTAAAAGACACTGATTCAATTGTTGAAGCTGAAGACCCAAAAATAAAAGACACTGAATCAATAGTTCCAGCTGAAAACCCAAAAGTAAAAGACACTGAATCAATAGTTCAAGCTGGAGACCAAAATGTTAAAGACATTAATTCAATAGTTCCAGCTGAAGACCCGAAAGTAAAAGACACTGAATTGATTGTCCAAGCTGAGGACACATCAAACACAAATGAACACAAAGGGCTGGATAATCCAGGCTTTCAAAATACAGACAGTGGAGACGAATCTCTGGACAAGAATATTGATGAAAAAACAATACAAACTTGAAGATTGAGATGGCGTGCTATTATTGGCTAGCAAAGAATGAACACGGAAAGATGTTCGCCCCGCTTCGTTGAGCTCGAAAACAAACGTTTATTCTAGGTGTGGTATCAGAGGTGTGTGGTTATTGAAAAGTAATAATATGACCAGATCGACCTTCAACGTATGTTGTGTATGCATTTGAAACTGTACTAAAGTCTGTTTTTTTTCTGTTAATTGTTATTGTATTGTTTTTAAATCATTAATAATAAAACCTTTTGTAAATTCATAATTTTGATGATTTATGCGTATTCTATTTCAACTGAGATCTGAGACGAATTTAAGATTGAATTATATTTTATGAGAATAGCAGTACTATGTCAACTAGGCAAATGAATGTCATTTTAATTCACGTCAGTGGTCTAGAAATATTCCAAATATAAAATAATTCGCTCTAAAAAGGCGATTAGGGGAAACATGTGACAAGACATCGACGAACTGTTTTTGTGGCTAGTAAGTTATAGTAGGTATAAATATCATTTAGATGTTCTAAATTTGCAAATATAAACAATCAGAAATAAATATTCGTATGACTTCTGGTGTACATGAGTCACTCGTGCGATTTGTGGCTCGGTCAAATATTGCTGACACAATCAGTAAAAGTTAAAAATAAAGGATTGTCTTATTAAATACTACATTTCAATCCTGATATCTATGATGAGTTTATTTACTGATATTTGAATGTATAAGATTGCAACAAACATTTCTCCCGTAAGTTGAGGCACAGATCCATCGTATGCATCATCTAATGTGTGATAACTACTGTAGAACTAGTGTTATGTTTATTTCAGTCGATTTTCAGCATAATGATGTTTGCAAGATTTTATTCTTTTTTTTTATAATTTTGGGCTATATAAATTAAGGCAACAGTAATAAACCGATATTCACGTATAAGGCAAACTGACAAACACCAGTACACAAAAATACAACATAGAAACTAAAGACTGAGCAACACGAACACCACCTTAAACTGGGATTTATCTTAGGTGTTTGAAGGGTAAGCTTCTGATGTGGCACTCGTCTTGTTGTTCATGTAAGTACAAACACGGTGATAAATATAATTCGGTAGGTGACATTCGGGGAAAAGGCGACGGGATTGTAGTTATAAAAATTGGAACTTATACTTTGTCATCTGTGAAACACATATTCCATAACGGTCAACCAATACGTACGTAATGGCGTCTGTAAAATGCGCGATGGGGTAATTTCATCTTCATCATTTTGTACTTTTGATCTAGTGAGCTCTATAAAAGAAATCATCATAGGAAATACAAGCCCTGAAATATGGTGTCGTAACTTGGAGATATATTATACTTCGTATAAAGGCTCTGCTTGAATGTTGCTATATAGAAATGGAACGTTTACAATTGGGTGGCTGAAATCAACACTGTTGTCGTCAGATTTGTTTTCAACCGACCTTCCTTGTATAAGAGGGACGAAAGATAACAAAGGGACAGTCAAACTCATAAATCTAAAACAAACTGACAACTCCATGGCTAAGAATAAAAAAGGCAAACAAACAACAGCCCACATAACACAACATAGAAAACTAAAGAATAAACAACACGAACTCCACCAAAAAACTAGGGGTGATCTCAGGTGCTCCGGAAGGGTACTAAGCAGATCCTGCTCCACATGTGGTACCCGTCGTGTTGCTTATGTGATGACAAATCCGGTAAATAGTCTAAATCGGTAGGTCACATGCATAAAAGGGAAGGGGGTTGTAGTTACGACGTGAGGGGCATATCCGATTTCATTTGTCAAACGGTTATTCCATAACGGTCAACCAACTCGTGATGGCGTCCGTAAAATTTACGAAGGGATGATTTCAACTTCAACATTTGGAACTCTTGGTTTAATAGCTTCCTTGTGAGCAGCAAGCCTCTATCAAGAAAATCATGATAAGAAATGCAAGCACGGGAATATCGTATCAATTGGGAGATATATACCCCGTACGCAGTTGCAGTTGGAATGTTGCTACTTAGAAATGGAAAGTTCACAATTGGAAAGCTGAAATCATCTCTTTTGTCGTAAAGTTTTGTTTTCAACCGACCCTCATTGTCAATTTCTAGATGTAAGTCAAGATATGAGACCGACTTAACTGTATCTGTAGTATCCTTTATCTCTAGTTCGATGGGATAGATGCGTTCAACATAGTCACCAAAATTTTGAATTATTTAGTGAAAGAACATCATCTATATAGCGGAAAGTAGAGTTAAAGGATATTGCTAACTTCTTATCTTTTATCGTAAAAAGTTCCTGTATAATGTCAGCCTCATAATAATAAAGAAACAAGTCGGCAAGAAGAGGTCACAATTTGTTCTCATTAAAAACACGTCCTCCGAACGTAACAAATATGTTGTCAATCAAGAAATCAAGCATCTTGATAATGTCAGTTTCAGAGAATTTTTTGTTTGAATCAGAGTGATTCTTTACAAAGTAGGATTTATCCCTCCCTAAGACGAGATACTTGTATCTACGTTGGCCATTCTTTTTTATGAAACAAAGCAATACCAACTCTTTCAATTTGTCTTTTAGTTTTGACATAACACTCAACCAACTCGTGATGGCGTACGTACAATTTTCAAAGGGATGATTTAATCTCCACCACCTATTACTCTAGGTTTAATCGATTCATCTCATTGTAAGCAGCAATCTATAGATCTCTTTCCTCTTACAATTTAAAAAAAAAACATTTGCCAGTCTCTACCCATTTTCTTGGTATTCATCATTTTAAACTTTAAGACAAGTCCAACTTTGTTAAAAAAAAATAAGACAAATGTAAATACACAATTATACAAAATCCTGTTTTATAAAAGTTTAAATCCTTCTTTGTGAAGATCCTACCTGATTCAAACATACAATTATTTCTAAATGACATCATCCAGATGCTTGATTTGTTTTATTGACAACATATTTGTTAGTTTTTAGATCGTGTTTAAAAAAAAATCGACAATCAAATGTGCTCCTTTTCTCGACGACCTTTTCCTTGATTCATATGAGTCAGATATCATGTGTCGACATACGGTTTCTTGCATTAATGGTGTTTGGTCTCTGGTGAAAAGTTATCTAATTAGTTATCTTCTCAAATATTTTTATTTTCATACAGGGGCAAGACATAAAGAATTATAAGAAATGTTCATGTTAACTTCACGTTAATGTTCCGTTATACTCACGTATATCAGTGGCGGATCCAGAACTTTTCCTAAAAGGGGGGTGCTGACTGACCTAAGGGGGCCCGCTCTGGTCATGCTTCAATGATTCCCTTTATAATCAACCAAATTTTTCCCACAAAAGGGGGGCCCAGGCCCCTCAGCCCCCCCCCTTTGGATCCGCCTATGATATCATCTCTCTAAATAATTCTGTGTTTGTCATGCATGTTGGACGTATCGATGTATCCCACATGGAAGATAAATGTTAGTCTGTCTCATATCTTGACTTATACTAAAAAATATTTAAAAACTGTAATGAAAATCGGTTGACAACGTATCTTTACGAAAAAGTGACTTGTCGATTTCTATGAAGGAAAAATAAAGCAGTGCCTTCATATGATACAAAGCTTCCGTTTACATTCATGACATTTTCTCGACAGTGGGTTGCTGTTTACAACGTAGCTAACTTTTTAAGGAACCGCGTACGGGTTCCAAATGGTCCATTAGAAGTCATTCCCGAAAAAGATTAAAAACTTAGTCTCAAGTATAAGGAACAGATGACCAAGGGTATTTCCCCATTGTCGTAACAGAAAATCTGATATTTTTCCTTCAATTGAGACATCTGCCAAATAAGACTTAATCATCGTACTTGTTCTTACCATTAGCGACACGAAGGGAGTTACATGTGGGACAACATCTGTCTACTCTTTCAATGCAAATAAGATAAAATCCGGTTTTACGGTGGTACCCAACACCTTCACTAAAAAGAATTTGGCTCGTTTAATTTTTATAAAATTATAACAAAGTATTTACTATAAACCGTTTGACAAAAATATAAAATTTCAAAAAATTTGAACCAACCAATTATTCAGAAAAATTACACTGGTTATATAGCAGTTTGACAAACATTCGTTTTGATCATTGAGGAGCTTATATATAATATTCCCATAACAACACAACGTAATTAAACGTTTAGCTGATTTTACAGAGTTATCTCCCTGTAGTGTTATGTACCCGTCCACCTTAATTTAGTTCGTGTTGCTCAATCTGTAGTTGTTTTATGTAGGGTTGTGTGGATCTTCTCGTTGTTTATCGTTTCCTGTCATACTACGTTGTCTGTTTCTTTTTTACTTTTGAATGGTTCTGTGTATTATTTGCTCAATTATTTGTCTCTAAGACTTTTTCTAATTTTTTCCATTTAAAAGATTTTAAAAACAATGATTTGATCAATGAAAATCACGTTTAAATTGATTGTAAACGAACGCTTTATTATATTTTAATGACAACTCGGATCAAGATGTTGCATCTAGAAAATGTACAAGATGTTACATGTCATGGTGAGAATCTTTCATGTGTTATTTTTGATTTGTAAGTATCTAAAACCCTTAGCAAGCTTATGTATAGATATGTGTTGCTTTTATATTTTTGTTGACATAGCTATAAATTGTTCAGAAATAGTAAATGTATCAATTGCACTTTATTAGCAGCTGATCATCTTAAAAAAAGTATTGTTGACAGTAAATCACAACAACTAACTAGTTGTGTGTAACAAATAGGAGTATATATAAAGGATTATTTTAGCACTTGGATATACCGTAACGTTACCGCTGTACGATACAATTAACTAAGTAAACCATTATTTAACGACAACAAAAACCCATCATGGTTTCATCATCCGAATTATAACCGTCCATTGCTATAAAGCTACCATTCCAACAAAACCTGCATAAGGAATATCTATCTACCAGTTGATACGACTATTTCCTTGATAGAGGATTACTACTTATACATGCTGAGGAAGATTTCAACTCACTTATTCCAATTGGTAAGATGAAATCATCCATTCGAAATTTTTACGGACGCGCCATTACGAGGTTGTTGACCGTTTTGGAATATCTGTTTCATAAATGACTTCGTTTATGTTCCAACTGTCGTATTAACCAAGTGCACAATTCCGTCCTCTGTTCCTCGAAAGTGATCTATGGAATAAGCCGAACAAATGTATCACCAGTTATGTACCTTCTTGAGTACCTTATGCCACATTTGGAGCAGGATCTACTTTTGCAACCGGGGCACCTGACAGCACCCCGATTTTTACCGTGACAATGTCAGTACGATTTTGACTTTAGGGTTTGATTATCCCTTTTTTTTTGCCTTTTTTAATTAACTACAGGCAAATTATATATATTGATGTTAACATTGTTATATATATATGATCCTCACCCATAGAAAAACATTTACACAATACAGATAAAACAATAAATATCCTCAAGTCTAGTTTAATATATGAAAATTTCAGAAATGTACAAATTAACTAAAATCATAAATCATACAAGACTAACAAAGATAAGAGGCTCCTGAAATGGGAGTGGCACAAAACTGCGGCGGGGTTATAAACATGCTTGGTGAGATCACAATTTTAACCCTCCCCTATATAGCCATGTAGAAAAACAAGCACAGGGCAATACGCACAGTAAAACTCAAAATATGTGTTACTCAGGTGACGATGCATATGTTCCAAAAAATGTCGTGATTAAAATCCGGTTCCCTTTTCGCTTAGGGGACGACCATTTGATATTCTGTATTCTAGGGGGGGGGGGAGAGATTTGTTTTTGATCGGTTATTTATTTTTTTAAACTAAGAGGACAGACTATTCATTTTCTGCACTATTGAAGTAATATATTATGAATAATACATATAGTATAGTCAAGTCATTATGTACCATTTAATTAGATTAAACACCCCCCCCCCCTCTGCAGAAATGAATCGCTTAAAATTCCCAACTGAATATACATGCAGGCGCGTAGCTACGTTTACGTCAAAACGCCCGGGCGTACACTTGAATTTTGGTAAAAAGAATATTTTCATCTCAATACATTTAGAAGAACTGGTTAAAATCATATTATAAGCCTTGCATATCTTTCTTCAATGGCTTGAATAATTGCAAACAAGAGGCTGTCACAACGACAGCAAACCGGATTTATTAACATTTATTTGTGTCCTGGCAATATCACAAGAACCGTTACTGATGAATGCTGAAAGTGAAAATCATCAATATCAAATTTGACCTCCATTTTGTAGTCAGTATCAACATATTAAAATTTGAAAAGCTTAGATTGAATGGTTCATGAGTAAATGCAACAATGTGAATGGAAACGCCATTTTACGATCTTTCAAGAACCATAACTCCTGAACGGTAAAAGTCAAAATCGTCATTATTGAACTTGACCTCTATTTTGTCATCAGTAACAACATATAAAAATTTCAAAAGCTTTGGTTGAATGGTTCATGAGAAAATGCGCGGACACGACTGGAAACACCATTTTTCAATCTTTCAAGAACCATAACTCCCGAACGGTATAAGTCAAAATCGTCATTATTGAATTTGACCTCAGTCCATTTTGTCATCAGTAACAATATATAAAAATTTGGGAAGCTTTGGTAGAACAGTTCATGCGTAAATGCACGGACACGACTGGAAACTCCATTTTTCATTCTTTCAAGAACCATAACTCCTGAACGGTAAAAGTCATAATCGTCATTATTGAACTTGACCTCCATTTTGTCATCAGTAACAACATATTAAAATTTGGGAAGCTTTGGTAGAACAGTTCATGCGTAAATGCACGGACACGACTGGAAACTCCATTTTTCAATCTTTCAAGAAACCATAACTCCTGAACGGTAAAAGTCAAAATCGCCATTATTGAACTTGACCTTCATTTAGTTGTCAGTAACAACATATTAAAATTTTAAAAGCTTTGGTTGAACGGTTCATGAGTTAATGCACGGACAACATTTGATTGCCGCCCGAGCCCGCCCGCCCGCCCGCCCGCCGTACATCCCCAAATCAATAACCGACATTTTTGTCACAAAAATCCGGTTAATAAAAGTGACGAAATTTACTTTTCAATCAAAAGGTATCGTATTATACATTTGTTGATTTTCTGCCAAAGTCTGAATCTAATGTGAATTCTGATTACTTTCCCTTTGTTCAATGACTGTCAACTATTCATGAAAATTTACGAAAGTTGGATATATATTTAATTTTACCGTATTTACTGATGAAAGGAACTTCTTTTTGCAGTTAACAAGTAGATACAGTCTAGGGTTTTTTGTAACACATCAATTACATTGTCTGACCTTCATCGAATTTTATGAAACTTAGCAGATGCTTTTTTTATGATTAATTGTCTGAACCAAAATTTTAAAAGTATTTTTGTTTTAATTTTTCAGTTTACGGACTTATCTTTTCGCAACTAACAGACGGTCTGTTTAATACTTTAAATGATAAGTTTTTAAACCTTCATAGATTGCCATGAAACTTTGGCAGAAGAAGATCATGAAAAAATATCTAAAGAAAATGTTTGATATTCTTCAATCCTGGAATGGACTGATAAATGGATTATTTTTTGCGGAAGCAATCATAGGCCCAGGCGAGATCTAGGGTTCTACGGAAACCGTTACGAATTTTCATAAGACACCCGAAAACTATCAAAATTAATTATTTCATGTCCATTAACGAAATTTGCACATGAAAAGGGGACTTGATTGAGTGATTGCTTTACCCCATGGCTCCTTTTAAACATATTTAGAGTAACTGATTTGGACATTTTCTCTAAAACCAAATCAACACAATGAATAAATTAAACATAAAAGATAAACAAAATAGTCTCTAAAATATGTTGCTATTGGTGAGTTTTTATTGACAGAAATGGAATCTCATTCTTGATAACTCGTTCACTTCAGAGGGGCTTTGCCCCTCGAACCAACTACCAACAGGTGCTATGACCTGGACACGATGGGGCCCTCAGACCCCTTGTCGAGGTTCGGGCGTACACTTAAAAATGGCCTAGCTACGCCACTGACATGTATTGCATACATACATAGTATTAAAGCTTTGTTATAACTAGGCACTTTTAAATGTATTGGCAAACATACTACGCCGAGCGGAGCGAGTCAAACATTTTTTTGAAGGGTTTTAGAGCCACTGAAGGCCCAAGAAGCTATAGAACAAATGATGCAAAATCATACTTTCTGGGTGTTCCGAAGACCCTTTCATAATCTGAAAATGAAGTTTTGTTTTAATAATGTTTTGACAATATTTATTTTGGTCTCAAAGCAAAAATGTATAAATTCAGTGTAAGACTGAAGTTTCTAGGGACAACATCAAAAGACCAATGTGCATGATAAAGCAAAAATGGAATTCAAATAGTTCAGTCTGTGGCTGCTGTTTTTTTTTTTTTTTTATTAAACTCATGATCAAGTTTATAGGGCAGCAACCATTTGATTTTCTGGGGGGGGGGGGGGGCTATTATTATTTTTTTTCTGGGCAAAATTTTTTTTTCGACAAGTCGAAAACAATTTTTTTCTTTCAATTTTAGCATTACATATAGTGGCAGCTGAGGGTGAAACAAACAATTTTTTGGGGGAAAAAAGATGAATTTATGAAGAATTTGGTGCCATCTCATACTTTAGATTAGACCTGCTGAGTTATTTATTTTCAATACATTGCAAGTCAGGTAATTTATTTTCAAACTACCACAGAACAAACCATTTATTTTTGTGATTATCAAGGCTGAGTTATTTATTTTCAAAATCCTCCTGCCCCCCCCCCCCCCCCCCCCCCCAAGAATATCAAATGGTCGTCCCCTTAATGTGACCTATGTAATTAGAATTACCATCGGATGAGTACGCATACATTTATATTCAGGATCCTTTGGTTTAATCCATGTAGTGCTAAAAAGAATGCTTGCTAAACCCTACTTTGTTTTCATAATTTTATTTCATATAGTTTAAAATTCCATATTTGAAAATCTTAAAAAAAAATCCATATTGTGTTTTCATAGTTTTTAATCAGTTCCTGCCGATTTATTAATGGCTTGTATCTCAAAACTAAGCATATATATCGGACCCCTTATTTTTTTCTGCCTTTTTAATTACTTTATTTTTCTACTTTTAATCTATGAACCCCCCCCCCCCCCCCCCCACCATCTATAGGGCCTAGACTTCTAAAAAGCTTGTTATCAGTTTGAAACTTTAAATAGTAGCGAACATCCTTGACATACAATTCGTTGCTGCTTTTGAGTACTATACAGGATTTCAGATTTTTTACATGTCAACATTTGTTACTATTTGACTGACACTTTAGATAAACCATAGTACTGGCTTGTATGAGGTATATATTAACATGTAGAATTTTACATGTGTAGAAGAATCTGCTTACCCTTCCGGGGCACATGAGGTCGCCTCAAGTTTTTTTTAAATGGTTCGATCTCAGTGTTTTGTTATCTATGTTGTGTTTTGTACTGTTGTTTGTCTCTTTGTCTTTTTCCTTTTTTAGGCATGGCGTTGTAGTTTTATCAGTTTTCGACTTATGATTTTAAATGTCCCTTTGGTATCTTTCGACTCTTCTTCTGTCATTCTGTCGGTTTTTTTTTTTATTATTAAAACTATTTATGCAACATGCTATTCTTGATAGTCCAAAAACTTGAACACCTTTAAACTCTTTAAATAATGATCGCCAACAGACGATAAGCTTGTTGGAAAAGCTACTATTTGTTGTAAACGTTGGTGCTCCAAACACTTTACTTACTTTACTTTAGTCTGTACTGTTCGCCTATATCAGACGACCCACTTTTCAGTGTGAATATCATATATATATATTGTCAGTTAATCCAATACACTAATATTGATTGTTTATACACATTAACCACCACCTCTATTAAACTTTAGAGTGCTCCAAACAACGGAGGAATTTACGTACTACATACAATACAATTGTTTCGGATAATTATTTTAATGCACATGCATTCTTTAAAATACAGAAAAGTTTAATTTTAAACCGGTAATAGATAAGAATAAATACATTTGAACAAAATATAATAGCAAACGGGGAGTATTAAAAAAAAAACCAAAGTTAACCTTGTACGAAAGTACGGTCCTCCTGACCAAAACATTGGAAAATCCGTAAAAAACGTTACAAGCATAAAATGAAGTGACATCATACATGTATCTATAAGCTAAAACAGCAATATCGTTCTATGTAATCCGTTGGAAAAGGTAACTTAATCACAAATGTTGAAAATGAAAATAGCCTTTGCAGACTTAATGATGTGTTGTTATGTATAAATAGAAATTAAAACGCATATGTGTTTCGAAAATAATTTGTGAAACATTTTCAGGTAGGAAAGATTTAGAGCTGCCTTTTGGAAAACTGGGGTCAATTATGGTCCACCTTTCCTCTGAATCAGCTTTATAGACGGAGATAGTATACAGATTTTCTCTAAATATATAATCATGATAATCTGATAGCCTTACCGGACGCAATACACCTTATCGCTATTCCCGGCTGACCCGTCCGCTTGAACTTTTGACGTCAACAACAATCACTTTTCCATTGTGGCGTCAGACATTTTGTTTTATGACGTCAAAATTTTACGGGAACCTGTGTGATTTCCAGCAATGGCGGACAAATAGCGATAAGGTGTATTATGACTGGACACAATTAAGAACGATTTTTAATGTTTGCCCCCTTATATTATATTTATGAATGATAATTAATAAATGTTTCTATTAATTAAAAACCCACTACATTACTTGTGTTTTCACGAAAAAAAAAGTTCATGCGCACTTAGTTAATGTTGCAGATGACGAAAAATTAAGTTTCGTAAATGTCAAAATAATGACTCCCTCTCTTGGAAATTACATGAATAAAGCACACAAGGTAGTGCAAATTGCCTTCTTTTGTCATTATATAGATGGGAAAATATCTCCTGAATCTGTTCATATGTGTGATACCCTTTATCTTGCCAAAATAATCCAAAAATGAACGTTTTCTAAGACTCGGGTGACCCTGAGCATTGTCAGAAGAAAATAGTATTTTTATTGAAAAGTCCCGAGAACTCCGAAAGTAAAGGTTAGATATAAATTAAAATCATTGGTTCACTAACTAAAAAGAGAATTCAGTGCTTCTTAGACGAAAGAACTTGCAGAAAAACAAAAAAATCTGAATTATTTCCTTTTCAAAGAAATTTTTTTGTCGCTAATTTAGTCTTCAACTACTGCTGAAGAATTTGAAGTAAAATACCATATTACACTTATTTTTTTAGGAAATGTGTTTAAGATAAGATTAATGTATGTTTCATAAATTTAGATCATTGTCATTGATTTTTTCTGCCAGATATATAAATATAGTGCCGTTCGTAATTGCGTCCATATTGGGCTTGCTAGACCCATAAAACCAGGTCATGAAAATCTTACCAAAGTATCCCAACGTAAATAGAAAATTATGTGTGTTATGATTCAAAATGAAAAGCATTCATACATCTTTAATTCTATGGTACAAACAATTCAAGAAAAGTATTCTACAAACATGACAAAGAAAAAAAATAATTAAAGTTCAAAAATCGTTCGTAATTGTGTCCAGTGAGGCTACTCTTTATCATGTTTATGCAATTCATTTTAGTGTTTGTTTGTCATTTAAGCTCAATATAATAATTTAATAACAACATGTTTTTATTTACAGAACATGATGGCAGAAAACTATACAAAAGAGCTAAACCAGAAGAATGTTAGAGAAAAGTTAAATTATGAGAAGATTAAGCTGTGGCTACCACCTTATACAACAGAAAGTGATGAAAAAGGAGACATACCTAAAGTATGTTCATGTAACAACAACACAACCACTTGCAGCAGAACCATAGCTCTAAGATCCTTATGATATTTTTTGACTATTTGCTAACCATCTATCTAGTTGAGAGGAGCATTTACTGTACTCTAAACATGTTAATGACTGTTAAATTAAATGAACATGATGAATAGAAATTGGGTTTTAAAGGATGATTATCAAAAAGACACTTACTCACTCTGCAACCAAACAACAAAATTAAAAGCTTAATGAAAATAGAAATATTCAATAGTAAGAACAAACAGTGATATGGGGTATACATGTGCATCAATGAAACTAACTCATCAACAAAATCAGTTTGCACAAAAATGAAAGAAAAAAAACTATGCATGTTTCAAATTTATTTTACTTCTCTGTTTTTAGAAATATATTAATACAATTTGAACCTGTTAAACTACATGTATGTATACTTAAACTGTAAAACAAGCATATTTTTTATTATTATTTAGGATTTAGTTGATAGATTTAGTAAAGATTTAAAATTACCAGAAGATGAAATCACAGAAATATTTGAATCTTTGAGAGTTCATGCTATACAGAAACTTCAGGAAAGAAACAAGTTCCAGGAATCTGGACTAGCCACAATCAAAGTCAAAATATCTGGACAAAAGTCAAAGGTATATAGTTACAGTTAATAACATAAAATGAGGGGAACCTAGCTTTTATAAATTTTATTTTTGCCCATGAATGGTCTTCATTATAAGTACCAAGATGTCACTGATGTGAATATTGTAGATAGGAATGAAACATATTCTACAGCAATGTAAAGGGTATACAGTCAAGGTAATTCCATTAAATTCCTTCTTGATGGTGAATTTTCAAGGACAGTTAATCTTAGGGAATTTGTGTGTCTCTATTTAAAAAATCTCCATATTAGAGAATATTAAGGGGATGCAGAATTATTACCAATGAGAGAAGTATCCAGCACAGTTCAAATGATGAAGGTATAAGCAATTATAGGTCAAAGTACATCCTTCAACAATTAGAAAAACCCATATATAATTTATATGAATGGAAGATTGGAAGAACAGAAGTTATTGATTTTCTTAATACCGTAGAATCAAAGTAGTTCACTTATGCTTGTTGTAAAAGAATTCGTAATTTTACAAGTGCCTAGCTACAAATTTTAATATCAAAATGGCTGTCCATAACATGTCTTAAAGGTCTGCTTTGAAGTATAATTTTTTTTTATTTTTATATTACAAATGTATTAGAATGAAAATTATTATTTCAGGTCTTGCCTTATGCTCATTTTAACTTATTAAGCATATATATTTGTTTCTTTTTAATTTGATTTTTTCAATTTATTGCATTGGTATTTATGTGTTTCAGGAAGAAACTAAACATAGTCTTACATCTGTAGAGATTTCATTAGACAGTAAAGGACAGGACTTTAGAAAGATGATTTCAGATAGAATAGGCATCCCACAAGATCAGCTGAAAATCATTTGTCAGGGAAAAGTTGTCGGGAATGATACAACATTGAAGGAACAAAATGTCAAAGTATGAAGTTTGATATATAATTATATAAGGGGCTCTAGAACTTATGTACCAATAGGAGTAAAGTTGTAGTTTATTTTAAGGCTTTTTTATCATCATGAATGTACGTGGATACATCGAGAGATTTTATTTTTGAACATGGGTCCTTGGCAATTAATTGTTGTATATACAAAGAAGATGTGATATGAATTTCAATGAAACAACTCTCCACTAGAAACCAAATGGTGTATATCAATGTAGCATTAAACAACCAAAGGCCATTTTAAAGCCTTGAACAATGAGCAAAACCTATAGTGTATAGTCAGCTATAAAAGGCTTCAGAATGATGTAAAGCAATCTAAATGAAAAAAAAAATTGCTGATTAATATATAAAACAGTGTCAAATTTCCAGGTAATGTCTTGAATAAAAACTCATTTAAAGTATGTTGATTGCTATTTATTAGTCATTTATGTATATTTTAGATGTTTAGATAGCATACAGTTGTAATATTAGTTTTATCGTCCTCCTAACGTACCAACAAATATATCTTCATTTGTTCTTTGTACACACTGTAGTTTATGTTCAGACAATAACAAGGAATAAAAAAGTATATCTATAATGTTGATCACTATATTGAAATATAGCTTTTTCATCAATTAACCACTGGACAATAAGTAAGCAACAATTAATTAATCATTTTGAAATAGGGGAAACTTTATTTACAATGTAAGTGAGAAATAAGATTCATTTTAGAAGTATGCAAATGCAAGACATATATCCTACTTTATTTTAAAGAGTAGCTCACAAGTTTCAGTCCTACATTTACCCCAGTGTCAGAATCAGAGGCTGCTAAACAACAAGGGGAGATAACAAATTTCATGTCTTTTTTAACTTATTTATTAGAATAGTTCACAAGTTTTGGTCCTGTGTTTATCTGTGTCAGATTCAGAGGCCCATAAACAACAAGGGGAGTTAACCAAGTTCATGTCCTTTTTATTTATGTTTCAGAATAGTTCTCAAGTTTAGTCCAGTGTTTATCTGTGTCAGAATCAAGGGCTGTTGAACAACAAGGGGAGATAACAAAGTTCATGTCTTTTTTATTTATTTTTCAGAATAGTTCACAAGTTTTCATCCTGTGTTTATCTGTGTCAGGATCAGAGGCTGCTAAACAACAAGAGGAGATAAGAAAGGTCGAGGTTTAAACTTATTTTTCAGAATGGTTCACAAGTTTTAGTCCTGTGTTTATCTGTCTCAGGATCAGAGGCTGCTAAACAACAAGAGGAGATAAGAAAGGTTGTGTTTTTAACTTATTTTTCAGAATGGTTCACAAGTTTTAGTCCTGTGTTTATCTGTCTCTGGATCAGAGGCTGCTAGACAACAAGGGGAGATAATAAAGTTCATGTTTTTAACTTATTTTTCAGAATATTTCTCAAGTTTCAGCCCTGTGTTTATCTGTATCAGAATCAGAGGCCCATAGACAACAAGGGAGATAACAAAGTTCATGTCCTTTTTTTCATTTTTCAGAATAGTTCACAAGTTTTAGTCCTGTGTTTATCTGTGTCAGAATCAGAGGCTGCTAAACAACAATTGGAGATAACAAAGTTTATGTCAACAAAGAAAGCTGCTGAACTCTTGTCAACACAGGCAGGGAAAGGTTGAACATATAATTTTAGTTATTTATTTTCATGGGTACTAATTTCAAGGATTGAGGAAAACTTGCATTTTTTGTTGATTTTTTATTTCATGATTTAGTCAATATGTGCTAATTACAAGCCCGTAGAAAATTTGTAATATTAACTTTAAAATTGTTGTTCAACTCATAAAATCCAAGAAAATAAGTTTCCCACAAAAAAAGAATCCACACATTAATATATATAATTTGTATTGAAAAATTAATGTAACCCCTGCACTGCACTTTTTTTTATTATGAGACTTTATAAAAAAATTCTTGCATTTTTGATTACATGCTTATTTAATATTTGTGGATTATTAACACTCCTGGTTAGTTGGGTCCAACCCTATTCTTTTATATTGCAGGTAGATAGGGTGTCTTCCTCCATCTTGGATTTTGAAATACATGTACCAGAAACGGGCCGCCAGAAACAATTGGTCTAGATCTATAATAAAATGTGTAAATTTTGAGAGTAGTAATTTATGTGAAAGAATTTTATAGAAAATGACATGCATGTCGTATATATAATATGGTTTTATTTTACAAAATAACAGAATACTTTTGTTTGAATCAATTTTTTCCAACTTTTCCACATATGGGGAGGCAACTCAAATGTAAGGGCAGATAATTCAGATAAAGTTACTTTTACAACATAATGTTTTAGGAATTTACCTATTTTTAATGTAGCAAGAAAATGGGTTCTGTGACCCCATTTTTTCTTTTTCTTATCTGAAAGCATAATATTAAAGCTATCTTCTCATATTTTATCACAAAATTCTATGGTGTAATTTTTGTTTTTATGGCAGAAAATTGGGTTTTCCATGCAGAATCTTACAAAATATGTCAAGTAGCGTGAAAATAAGCCCTTTGACCCATTCTTTGAATTTGTATTGTAAAAAGAGCATGATATAACCTACAATTTGGCAGATGTATTAAAAAATTCTATGGATTATCATATAGACACCCCTTCTACCTTAATGTATATAAACTTGCATTGTATATTGCAATATGTTCGAGGGATAAAATCATAAAAGGAGATGTGAGTATACATCACAACAACAGAATATCATTGAGAGAGAAACATGCAGTCTATTTTGCTCCCTTGTACCTTTTAACGCCTCCTAGAAAATTATAGAATTTCAATTTGATTATTTTGTAAGAAAAACAAACAAATGTATACAGTATTAGACAGTATGATATTATATAAGACAGTGATATTTTTGAAATTGAAATTAGCTAAATTTTATTTTTCAGTTAAACATGTTAAATGCGCTGTTAACGCCATGAAACTTGAGGAAAATTTAACACAGAAATAATCAACTGAATCATCTTAGGCTGTTAAACTCAATCTTGGAACAAACCATGACTAAAATAAAACATTGATATATGTATCTATGTCTTACATTCCATATGACATGTATGATGCAAAATTTTAAATGTATTTTGGTGATTAATTAAGTGATTTTCCCAACAGATGATGACGATTTTGAAATACAGATAGCTGACCAATCAGGCAGACCCCTGCAGTTACCAGCAGAAGAAAAGAAGGTATTGTGTATCTACTTAAAAGTTACTCTACCTTAATCTGAATTGACTCCAGGGATTACCAGTTATCCTGCTGAAGGTCTATAATTCACTTGAACACTCAAGTTTCCTTGATCATTACAAACTGACTGAAAAATATAACCCAAAGTATTGAATGTATTGTAAAAGACAATTCAGTATTCAATGTATTAAAGAACCTGATTTCCATTTGTTGCAAAAAAAAACCCACAGAAGGTTAAAATTTCAGATATCAAGATTTAATTAACACCGTTTCTGCATAAAATCTAATGAATATAATAATTGAAAATTATATAGGATATTAAGATAAGTTTTACACCACACTTTAGTTCCTAATACTGCAAATCTAGCTTGCCTTAAAGTCACAACATTTAATTTTGTAGTAAGATTAAGAATTGTTTATGGTAAGAGTTGTTTCTCTTTGCATGTACAGTTTTTGTTAATGATACAAATCTACCTGGATATTGAATAAGTTACATTACTGTTAGAAAAAGTCTACAAAACTTAAACTCAATTGTCACGTACTTTACATCGCATTTATAAATGATTTGTATGGAAAACTTTGGCGATATTACTGCCAAATATTCTCCACTTTACAGGCTTTTTGCACCTTTGGTTCATGTCAGATATAAATAATATAGCAATGCTGGTCGAAGGCATCCCATCCCTACATAAAATACAACGTCCGTTTACACAAAATAGTTTGTACACACGTTAATAATTTTGTATTAAACAAACTTTTTTGTAAATAAACCCTGCTCTTCAAGTATAAAGATGCAGAGTTAACGTACGTCATATCATTATTTCAAAGCGTTTAACATCGATTTCAAACAAATGCTTTGAAACTCTATGCATGCTATATGCAAGTGTTCATGTCAAACGCTCACGTGATACCAAAGGGACTAGACCTTATACGATGAAGATAAAACCCGAGGATTCTGGTAAAAAAGTTTTGAGCGGGAAATAGTAATACAAATATAAAATTTTTGGTAGGACAAAAAAATAAAATAAAATAAAATCTTGCTGGTAAATACAAATAAAAGATTTTCAGGCGGAACAAATTTATAGGGTCGGTCGGTAAAGGGCAAACAAACAATATTTTAATTTAAGCCTTAATGAGAAATAGATCTGTGAAACAATGACTTATTTATTTATATATGTGTCATATTTGTTTTAGGCTCTAACTTTAGCCATGACTTTACATGAGAAATAGATCTGTGAAACAATGACTTATTTATTTATATATGTGTCATATGTGTTTTAGGCTCTGACTTTAGCCATGACTTTACATGAGAAAGGGAGAGTTGCTCTAAAGAAGAAAGAAATAGCACAAGCATTGTTACTGTTATTAGAAGCAGATAAAGAGTTTAGGTAAATGTGGTTCATATAAGACATATTGAATAGTGGATACTAAAGGAGTAGGTTCAGTAAGACCCCTTTTTGGCCCAAAAATATAGCAGTTTTAGAAAAATGTGAAAATGTAATCTTTAAGCTATATTTTGGAAAGTAAAATGCCTCTGCTACATAAATATGAGCTGTTTTTTGACAATACAATGCCCAATTATCGCATTCTAGCATCATTAAGTCATGCTAAATTACTGAAATCTTCAAAATTTTACAATTTTGGTTAATTTTTAGTGGCATATTTGATAGATTTTTCATATTTAAGCTTGAATCAGAGCGTTTTTAATGACTAAATCAGTTAAAATCTTTCACATTAACTAATAGTATCAATTGAAATAGACACTTAAGTGTTTAAAAAGTGTCTAAAAACTTTTGTTAGATGAACCTGAAATTTGAGGCCAAAATCGGCTCTTACCGGACCTTCTCCTTTATCAGTATGAATATCAAGCAAGCCTGCTATGGCGAGCTGATATTTGAGCTGATGAAGTCAGTTTTGAAAAATTGAATGCCATTATTCTTTTTATCAGCAATCTGTCTTTACTCTATGTTTTTTGTAAAGAATATGAAGTAAAACAAAAAAATAAGTAAAACTACTTTTACTAATACAAAAATGTAGTTCGGCTGTGTCAATGAAGTCGCATCACGACATGCATTTCATTGATAAATTGAAGCAGATGCACTGTTCACAAAAACCAGAACATTTCCCTATTTAGTCTTTGTAAAAGATAATTTCTTTAAACTATCTACCTTAATCATTTTTTTCTGTCAACAAATTAATGTATATTTCATTTTTGGCATAAGACAACACACCGTAAACTACTGAAAGAGCAACTGCACCTTTGATGGGTTAGATTTTTTTCTTTGCATAAGATTATTTCTGCAGATAGTGTCTATTTGCTCCTGATAAAAAACTATTTAAAATAAGCAATTTTCCTCAATAAAATTTGACAATTAGAATTAGATTTCACATTATTGCCTAATTGCCAGAGTTCAAGGATTGGCAATAATGAATGTGTAATACCCAAATTAACATAAGTTTGAAGGATAATTGATAGGGCATTTAGATATTTGACTTTGCAAACATCATAGTAACATGTTACATGTATATAAAGACATATTATTTTATACAGTAAGTGCCGAGCTGATATTTTGAATGCAATAGACAATTATGCTGTTTTATGTTTGGACATTGTATGGTGTTATTTATGTATATAATGTCATATTATTTTACAGTAAGTGCCGAGCTGATATTTTGAATGCAATAGACAATTATGCTGTTTTATGTTTGGACATTGTATGGTGTTATTTATGTATATAATGTCATATTATTTTACAGTAAGTGCCGAGCTGATATTTTGAATGCAATAGACAATTATGCTGTTTTATGTTTGGACATTGTGTGGTGTTATTTATGTATATAATGTCATATTATTTTACAGTAAGTGCCGAGCTGATATTTTGAATGCAATAGACAATTATGCTGTTTTATGTTTGGACATTGTATGGTGTTATTTATGTATATAATGTCATATTATTTTACAGTAAGTGCCGAGCTGATATTTTGAATGCAATAGACAATTATGCTGTTTTATGTTTGGACATTGTATGGTGTTATTTATGTATATAATGTCATATTATTTTACAGTAAGTGCTGAGCTGATATTTTAAATGCTGTAGACAATTATGCTGTTTTATGTTTGGACATTGTATGGTGTTATTTATGTATATAATGTCATATTATTTTACAGTAAGTGCCGAGCTGACATTTTGAATGCTGTAGACAATTATGCTGTTTTATGTTTGGACATTGTATGGTGTTATTTATGTCTAAAGAATGTCGAAGATTTACCTGATGCAGGTTAGTATACTGTGGATTCATTATTATTCGTTGGATAACAATTTTTGTGGATTTTGTGGGCACAGAAGAACCACAAATCTAAATGTTCAAACAGTTGCAATTTTTCGATAGGGTTGTGTGCAGATTTTGGCAAAACTAAAAAATCAAATATCCACGAAAACTAGAGGTTTTCCTCCATCCACGAAAAAAAAAGAATCCACAGTAGATCTTCATAATGAAGCACTGTTAAGGGCCTCGGTGGCCGAGTGGTCAAAGTAGTCAAACTACCGGTAATTCATCCACAGTAGATCTTCATAATGAAGCACTGTTAAGGGCCTCGGTGGCCGAGTGGTTAAAGTAGTCAAACTACCGGTACTTCATCCACAGTAGATCTTCATAATGAAGCACTGTTAAGGGCCTCGGTGGCCGAGTGGTCAAAGTAGTCAAACTACCGGTACTTCATCCACAGTAGATCTTCATAATGAAGCACTGTTAAGGGCCTCGGTGGCCGAGTGGTTAAAGTAGTCAAACTACCGGTACTTCATCCACAGTAGATCTTCATAATGAAGCACTGTTAAGGGCCTCGGTGGCCGAGTGGTCAAAGTAGTCAAACTACCGGTACTTCATCCACAGTAGATCTTTATTATGAAGCACTGTTAAGGGCCTCGGTGGCCGAGTGGTCAAAGTAGTCAAACTACCTGTACTTCATCCACAGTAGATCTTCATAATGAAGCACTGTTAAGGGCCTCGGTGGCCGAGTGGTTAAAGTAGTCAAACTACCGGTACTTCATCCACAGTAGATCTTTATTATGAAGCACTGTTTAGGGCCTCGGTGGCCGAGTGGTCAAAGTAGTCAAACTACCGGTACTTCATCCACAGTAGATCTTTATTATGAAGCACTGTTAAGGGCCTCGGTGGCCGAGTGGTCAAAGTAGTCAAACTACCTGTACTTCATCCACAGTAGATCTTCATAATGAAGCACTGTTAAGGGCCTTGGTGGCCGAGTGGTTAAAGTAGTCAAACTACCGGTACTTCATCCACAGTAGATCTTTATTATGAAGCACTGTTAAGGGCCTCGGTGGCCGAGTGGTCAAAGTAGTCAAACTACCGGTACTTCATCCACAGTAGATCTTTATTATGAAGCACTGTTAAGGGCCTCGGTGGCCGAGTGGTCAAAGTAGTCAAACTACCGGTACTTCATCCACAGTAGATCTTTATTATGAAGCACTGTTAAGGGCCTCGGTGGCCGAGTGGTCAAAGTAGTCAAACTACCGGTACTTCATCCACAGTAGATCTTTATTATGAAGCACTGTTTAGGGCCTTGGTGGCCGAGTGGTCAAAGTAGTCAAACTACCTGTACTTCATCCACAGTAGATCTTTATTATGAAGCACTGTTTAGGGCCTTGGTGGCCGAGTGGTCAAAGTAGTCAAACTACCTGTACTTCATCCACAGTAGATCTTTATTATGAAGCACTGTTTAGGGCCTCGGTGGCCGAGTGGTCAAAGTAGTCAAACTACCTGTACTTCATCCACAGTAGATCTTTATTATGAAGCACTGTTAAGGGCCTTGGTGGCCGAGTGGTCACAGTAGATCTTTATTATGAAGCACTGTTAAGGGTCTCGGTGGCCGAGTGGTCACAGTAGATCTTTATTATGAAGCACTGTTAAGGGCCTCGGTGGCCGAGTGGTCAAAGTAGTCAAACTACCGGTACTTCATCCACAGTAGATCTTTATTATGAAGCACTGTTAAGGGCCTCGGTGGCCGAGTGGTTAAAGTAGTCAAACTACCTGTACTTCATCCACAGTAGATCTTTATTATGAAGCACTGTTAAGGGCCTCGGTGGCCGAGTGGTCAAAGTAGTCAAACTACCGGTACTTCATCCACAGTAGATCTTCATAATGAAGCACTGTTAAGGGCCTCGGTGGCCGAGTGGTCAAAGTAGTCAAACTACCGGTACTTCATCCACAGTAGATCTTTATTATGAAGCACTGTTAAGGGCCTCGGTGGCCGAGTGGTCAAAGTAGTCAAACTACCGGTACTTCATCCACAGTAGATCTTTGTTATGAAGCACTGTTAAGGGCCTCGGTGGCCGAGTGGTCAAAGTAGTCAAACTACCGGTACTTCATCCACAGTAGATCTTTATTATGAAGCACTGTTAAGGGCCTCGGTGGCCGAGTGGTCAAAGTAGTCAAACTACTGGTACTTCATCCACAGTAGATCTTTATTATGAAGCACTGTTAAGGGCCTCGGTGGCCGAGTGGTCAAAGTAGTCAAACTACCGGTACTTCATCCACAGTAGATCTTTATTATGAAGCACTGTTAAGGGCCTCGGTGGCCGAGTGGTCAAAGTAGTCAAACTACCGGTACTTCATCCACAGTAGATCTTTATTATGAAGCACTGTTAAGGGCCTCGGTGGCCGAGTGGTTAAAGTAGTCAAACTACCGGTACTTCATCCACAGTAGATCTTTATTATGAAGCACTGTTTAGGGCCTCGGTGGCCGAGTGGTTAAAGTAGTCAAACTACCTGTACTTCATCCACAGTAGATCTTTATTATGAAGCACTGTTTAGGGCCTCGGTGGCCTAGTGGTTAAAGTAGTCAAACTACCTGTACTTCATCCACAGTAGATCTTTATTATGAAGCACTGTTTAGGGCCTCGGTGGCCGAGTGGTCAAAGTAGTCAAACTACCGGTACTTCATCCACAGTAGATCTTTATTATGAAGCACTGTTAAGGGCCTCGGTGGCCGAGTGGTCAAAGTAGTCAAACTACTGGTACTTCATCCACAGTAGATCTTTATTATGAAGCACTGTTAAGGGCCTCGGTGGCCGAGTGGTCAAAGTAGTCAAACTACCGGTACTTCATCCACAGTAGATCTTTATTATGAAGCACTGTTAAGGGCCTCGGTGGCCGAGTGGTCAAAGTAGTCAAACTACCGGTACTTCATCCACAGTAGATCTTTATTATGAAGCACTGTTAAGGGCCTCGGTGGCCGAGTGGTTAAAGTAGTCAAACTACCGGTACTTCATCCACAGTAGATCTTTATTATGAAGCACTGTTTAGGGCCTCGGTGGCCGAGTGGTTAAAGTAGTCAAACTACCTGTACTTCATCCACAGTAGATCTTTATTATGAAGCACTGTTTAGGGCCTCGGTGGCCTAGTGGTTAAAGTAGTCAAACTACCTGTACTTCATCCACAGTAGATCTTTATTATGAAGCACTGTTTAGGGCCTCGGTGGCCGAGTGGTCAAAGTAGTCAAACTACCGGTACTTCATCCACAGTAGATCTTTATTATGAAGCACTGTTAAGGGCCTCGGTGGCCGAGTGGTCAAAGTAGTCAAACTACCTGTACTTCATCCACAGTAGATCTTTATTATGAAGCACTGTTTAGGGCCTCGGTGGCCGAGTGGTTAAAGTAGTCAAACTACCGGTACTTCATCCACAGTAGATCTTTATTATGAAGCACTGTTAAGGGCCTCGGTGGCCGAGTGGTCAAAGTAGTCAAACTACCGGTACTTCATCCACAGTAGATCTTTATTATGAATCACTGTTTAGGGCCTTGGTGGCCGAGTGGTCAAAGTAGTCAAACTACCGGTACTTCATCCACAGTAGATCTTTATTATGAAGCACTGTTAAGGGCCTCGGTGGCCGAGTGGTCAAAGTAGTCAAACTACCTGTACTTCATCCACAGTAGATCTTTATTATGAAGCACTGTTAAGGGCCTCGGTGGCCGAGTGGTCAAAGTAGTCAAACTACCGGTACTTCATCCACAGTAGATCTTTATTATGAAGCACTGTTAAGGGCCTCGGTGGCCGAGTGGTCAAAGTAGTCAAACTACCGGTACTTCATCCACAGTAGATCTTTATTATGAAGCACTGTTAAGGGCCTCGGTGGCCGAGTGGTCAAAGTAGTCAAACTACCTGTACTTCATCCACAGTAGATCTTTATTATGAAGCACTGTTAAGGGCCTCGGTGGCCGAGTGGTCAAAGCAGGGCTTTCAATAGAAGGCGGTAGGCGGCGATTTTCGTCGTCTACTTGAAGGAAATCCGCCGCCTACTTTGCTCAAAATTGTAAAATTAAAAAATCAATAAAAATGACTGAAGGGGAAATTTACGCTGTTGACACAACCAGGGGATTTCCGATAAAGTGTGGTTGATATTTATAAACTTTCCCTATCTACGTGAAGTGACCCGAGTAGTCACGAACGCCTAGGCTGGGATCGCTATCAACAAGGAGAGTAAGGCGAAAACTACTGAAAGTAGAAACCAGCAGAAGGCACCCGAACACCGTCCGTAAACAGACTCCTGATTGGTCGATTTACAACCGGTTTTCTTAAACGACCTACGATTGGTGTAATTAATAGGCGTGTACGAAAATGAGTAAATGAAAACAAACTGACATCAGTCAATGGATTAGAAAAATACAAAAACAAGGTGCTTTATAAATATTGAATGGAAATACAACTTATTCAAAGGAGAACACTGTATATTTTCACAATGTTAAAATAAAATAAAAAAACAAACAAACTCCAATATAAACAACGTACAGCCACTGACCCACGTGTTCGCAAGGACACCGATCACAAGTTTGTTTTAGATTCAAATCCTATTACATAGAGTGAACTACATGGACATGTTCCTTTATAACTATGTTGGCTTTGTATTAGAAATTAAATAAATTGGTGTCGCAATCTTCTTTTCTTTGTATCTGTAAAGCATCACTGTCAAATTTGGGGCCACTTTAGGGTCTTCTGACTTCAATGCACAATACAACGATGTACCCACACTCAATGCCCATGTCAAGGATCATATAATTTATTATCCTGTTAAGGATTTGTCTGCCTCTGTTGTATCTACTGAACTGAATGTTAACTGCCGTAGCAATACTCAGGATGTCGGATGATAGCAACTTTGACTTTTAGAAACAACAATGTTAAGCCAATTAAAAATACAAGATTTTAATCAATATCAATTATATTTTTCTTTAATTAAGCAGATCCATCATCTGACATAATCATTATCACCATGGGCTTTGCTCATTGTTGAAGGCTGTACAGTGACCTATAGTTGTTAATGTCTGTGTCATTTTGGTCTCTTGTGGATAGTTGTTTCATTGGCAATCATGCCACATCTTCTTTTTTTTATATGTTTACCTTGACTTGTCTGTGAATGTTCATAATTGATCATAGACTAGTTCAAATTACAAATTTACATAAAGTCTTGGGATAATTTATAATTTACCTTCCAAGTAAAAAGTATTTAGAGTACGTCAAATTTTACTCATTATATATAATTTACTAGAGTTGAATTCATACAGTTTTGGTAATATTAGGCAGTAAAACATAAGATGAAGAATTGATACTTTTCAGTTTTTCACTCTTTATACCTGAAATGAAAATCAATACAAATCAACTCAAGAAGTTCAAGCATAATATCAAGTATAATAAAATTTTATTAATGAATAAATATGATCTTTCCCTATATTATCACCATGTCATTGCTATTCTCAAACAACTTCAAATACAAGCTTTAAGTTGAAGTCTGGATCAAATGCAAAGATAAATGTAATCTGTATTTACAGAAAATCCAACCATGCTACAAATTTTAATCAAACATTTACATTATCTTCATTAAAAAAATGATGTTTTGAGAGGACTGAAACAGGGTCCAGGAGACTCCCAGAATGCAGGATTTTGCACCATTTTAAAAAAAAATTCCGGGGCCCTTGAGCGGGCCCCAGACCCCCGGCCATAGGTTCGACGAGCAAGCTCGTCGCCGCGGCCGGCTTCGCCGTCCGCATTCATGGGACTCCTATTTTTTGGTTTTATCCTCCTACTTCTAAACTTATTGAAAGCCCTGTCAAAGTAGTCAAACTACCTGTACTTCATCCACAGTAGATCTTTATTATGAAGCACTGTTAAGGGCCTCGGTGGCCGAGTGGTCAAAGTAGTCAAACTACCGGTACTTCATCCACAGTAGATCTTTATTATGAAGCACTGTTAAGGGCCTCGGTGGCCGAGTGGTTAAAGTAGTCAAACTACCGGTACTTCATCCACAGTAGATCTTTATTATGAAGCACTGTTAAGGGCCTCGGTGGCCGAGTGGTCAAAGTAGTCAAACTACCGGTACTTCATCCACAGTAGATCTTTATTATGAAGCACTGTTAAGGGCCTCGGTGGCCGAGTGGTCAAAGTAGTCAAACTACCGGTACTTCATCCACAGTAGATCTTTATTATGAAGCACTGTTAAGGGCCTCGGTGGCCGAGTGGTCAAAGTAGTCAAACTACCGGTACTTCATCCACAGTAGATCTTCATAATGAAGCACTGTTAAGGGCCTCGGTGGCCGAGTGGTCAAAGTAGTCAAACTACCGGTACTTCATCCACAGTAGATCTTTATTATGAAGCACTGTTTAGGGCCTCGGTGGCCGAGTGGTCAAAGTAAACAAACTACCGGTACTTCATCCACAGTAGATCTTTATTATGAAGCACTGTTTAGGGCCTTGGTGGCCGAGTGGTCAAAGTAGTCAAACTACCTGTACTTCATCCACAGTAGATCTTTATTATGAAGCACTGTTTAGGGCCTTGGTGGCCGAGTGGTCAAAGTAAACAAACTACCGGTACTTCATCCACAGTAGATCTTTATTATGAAGCACTGTTAAGGGCCTCGGTGGCCGAGTGGTCAAAGTAGTCAAACTACCTGTACTTCATCCACAGTAGATCTTTATTATGAAGCACTGTTTAGGGCCTTGGTGGCCGAGTGGTCAAAGTAAACAAACTACCGGTACTTCATCCACAGTAGATCTTTATTATGAAGCACTGTTAAGGGCCTCGGTGGCCGAGTGGTCAAAGTAGTCAAACTACCGGTACTTCATCCACAGTAGATCTTTATTATGAAGCACTGTTTAGGGCCTTGGTGGCCGAGTGGTCAAAGTAGTCAAACTACCGGTACTTCATCCACAGTAGATCTTTATTATGAAGCACTGTTTAGGGCCTTGGTGGCCGAGTGGTCAAAGTAGTCAAACTACCGGTACTTCATCCACAGTAGATCTTTATTATGAAGCACTGTTAAGGGCCTCGGTGGCCGAGTGGTCAAAGTAGTCAAACTACCGGTACTTCATCCACAGTAGATCTTTATTATGAAGCACTGTTAAGGGCCTCGGTGGCCGAGTGGTCAAAGTAGTCAAACTACCTGTACTTCATCCACAGTAGATCTTTATTATGAAGCACTGTTAAGGGCCTCGGTGGCCGAGTGGTCAAAGTAGTCAAACTACCGGTACTTCATCCACAGTAGATCTTTATTATGAAGCACTGTTAAGGGCCTCGGTGGCCGAGTGGTCAAAGTAGTCAAACTACCGGTACTTCATCCACAGTAGATCTTTGTTATGAAGCACTGTTAAGGGCCTCGGTGGCCGAGTGGTCAAAGTAGTCAAACTACCGGTACTTCATCCACAGTAGATCTTTATTATGAAGCACTGTTAAGGGCCTCGGTGGCCGAGTGGTCAAAGTAGTCAAACTACCGGTACTTCATCCACAGTAGATCTTTATTATGAAGCACTGTTAAGGGCCTCGGTGGCCGAGTGGTTAAAGTAGTCAAACTACCGGTACTTCATCCACAGTAGATCTTTATTATGAAGCACTGTTTAGGGCCTTGGTGGCCGAGTGGTTAAAGTAGTCAAACTACCTGTACTTCATCCACAGTAGATCTTTATTATGAAGCACTGTTAAGGGCCTCGGTGGCCGAGTGGTCAAAGTAGTCAAACTACCGGTACTTCATCCACAGTAGATCTTTATTATGAAGCACTGTTAAGGGCCTCGGTGGCCGAGTGGTCAAAGTAGTCAAACTACCGGTACTTCATCCACAGTAGATCTTTATTATGAAGCACTGTTAAGGGCCTCGGTGGCCGAGTGGTCAAAGTAGTCAAACTACCGGTACTTCATCCACAGTAGATCTTTATTATGAAGCACTGTTAAGGGCCTCGGTGGCCGAGTGGTTAAAGTAGTCAAACTACCGGTACTTCATCCACAGTAGATCTTTATTATGAAGCACTGTTTAGGGCCTCGGTGGCCGAGTGGTTAAAGTAGTCAAACTACCTGTACTTCATCCACAGTAGATCTTTATTATGAAGCACTGTTTAGGGCCTCGGTGGCCTAGTGGTTAAAGTAGTCAAACTACCGGTACTTCATCCACAGTAGATCTTTATTATGAAGCACTGTTTAGGGCCTCGGTGGCCGAGTGGTTAAAGTAGTCAAACTACCTGTACTTCATCCACAGTAGATCTTTATTATGAAGCACTGTTTAGGGCCTCGGTGGCCTAGTGGTTAAAGTAGTCAAACTACCTGTACTTCATCCACAGTAGATCTTTATTATGAAGCACTGTTAAGGGCCTCGGTGGCCGAGTGGTCAAACTACCCGTACTTTATCACTATCCAATCAACACTGAGGTTGCAAGTTTCCAATCCTGCACGGGGTAGGTGCACGTGACTCAAATCTGAATTGACCAGGATTGTCAATTTTCCTACCAAGGTTCACTGGATATTTTACCTCCCTCTAAAAATAAAAACTGACTGCAGAAAAATAGCACAATAGTGGCCCAAGACCACAATTAATGACCCCGCTTTTCGTTGTTCACGAATATAGTTCCCTTTAATTATAGTGTATTTTTTCTTTATTTTTTTTCTTTCCCTTTCTCATTCATTTCTTAGCTTTTCTTGGGTGGAAATGAAAGAAGAGACCTGAAATAAACTTTTGGATGTTTTATTTTAACTGATTTTAATAAGGAAAGAGTGATTAGGCCAGGTGCATAAAGGTTATATTTACACTTTTCGGAACATCTCTTGACTTGCCTATAGGGGTATGGATGTGTATTGGCTAAATTTGTAAAATCTACACCAGCAATTTTTCTGAAACTTGGATATATTTTTGGACTTGTACAGTACATTACACTCACAAAAGATCTGACAAAAAACACAGGTAGATTTTTTTTAATGAGACAAAACGTTATAAAGAACTAATAGAAGAATTAATTGTGGTCTCGGGCCTAGTGTTGAAAGTGGCTTTAAACAATCAATCAATGAATTACTGTTACATAATGTTCCAAGTTAGGCAAGAGTCAGGTGCTAACAAAGAATTGTTTCACAGTTTGTCTTTTGAATTGTTTCATATTTTGTCATGCCAGGCTATTTTAAAGCTAGCTTGATATACAAAATAGGATTTGCTTATGTTGTTTGCATTCACTTTATTAATCTAACATATGCCATAAATGGCTTTTAACTTATTTGTAAGCTCTAAATATACCACAAAGTTTAATGTCATCTGAACAGGTTTAGTTGTTATCAAAAATGAAATGTTTAAAAATTTCGATTATATGTGATATTTGAAATATTTGATATTTTTTGTTTATTTGTATGTTCGTTTGTCTGTCTGTCCTGCCTTAGTTAAAGTTTTTGATCAAGGTAGTTTTTGATGAAGACGAAGTCCAATCAACTTGAAACTTAGTACACATGTTCCTTATGATATGATCTTTCTAATTTTATTGCCAAGTTAGAGTCTTCGCCCCCATTTCACGGTCCACTAAACATAGAAAATGATAGTGTGAGTAGGGCTGTTTTGAAATAGCTTGATATTTTTCATTGTAATAATACATATTTTTTCAGAAAAAAGACTGAATATGAGTGAAGATTGTTTTATCAGAAGTTATGGATCAAACTTTGAAAGACTAAATGCAGTTAAAGTAAGTTATAAATGAACACTTTCTTGTCTTCTCAAAGTCAAAATCTAGAGAGTTGTGGTGAATTCATAACAAGAATATATATACCAAACTTTGTGGAAAATTATAAAAGGAAAGTCCCTAAGCAAATGCCAAAATCAAAAGCTCAAACACATCAAACTAATGGACAACAAATGTTATATTCCTGACTTGGTACATGCAATTTCTTATGTAGACAATGGTGGATTAAATATGGTTTTATAGCTAGCTAAACCTTTAACTTATTGACAGTCATATAAAATTCCATTATATTAACAGCAATGTGTGACAAAATAAACAGACAATAGAATTAGCATGGAACAATTTACTCGTTTAATCAGGTTATTTGGTTGTGCACCTGATGTTGTAATTCATTGACTTTGAATATTTTACATAGCCTAAATGCTTAAGTATTGTCTTTTTAATTTCAAATTCGTATACAGATAAGATATAATTGTTTACATTTTAAACCAGATTTTGAAAAAAATTGTGTTATTTTGGATTCTAGTGTCATTGTCATGTTGGTAGTACTTCTATATAAAGCACAATTGATACAGATTTATTTATTTATTTTAAGTTTTTTTAATTTCCCCTTTTGTGTTGATGAAAAAGCATGTTTTTTTGTGCATATATCAACACACACAATTTATTTATGTGTTCTACTAATGATAGATATAAGAAGATATGGTATGAATGCCATTGAGACAACTCTCCATCCAAGTCACAATTTGTCAAAGTAAACCATTATAGGTCAAAGTACAGCCTTCAACATGGAGCCTTGACTCACACAAAACAGCAAGCTATAAAGGTCCCCAAAAATGACTATTGTAAAACCAATCAAACAGGAAAACCAAAATATTTAAATTTCTTTTCGTTGAGACTTGGGTTTTCCCCTGTGGTATAGTTATACTATTTATAAGTTCAAAACTGGTTAGTAAGAGCAGTTGTATAACGAGTTCTTGTTTTGGTTATAAATATAGATGGGTAAAATATGCACGTGAAATACTTTGGCGATTTAAAAGGTGGGGTCCCGTTATATTATATAAAGAAATGTGTGGGTGTCATTTCATCGAAAGTGCTCACAGTAACTACGACAGTTTTCAGTTTATTGTGTCATAAGAATGTATATGATTATAATACCTAGTTTTATTTCAGTCCATTTAAATGTATTGGACAAATGTGTTTGTACTTATAATATGTTGGTTTATAATGTTATTAAACATTACTTACTAGAAAAGAAAAAGTTACTGCAAGCAACTAAACCTAAATCTAGAGTTTTGTTTTGTTTATTATACCAAGGATTTAGTAAAGAAATGTTTTAAATTCGGACGAGCATGGCGAGGGAGAATTTAGACATACAATAAAAAATTAAAAAATGACCTATAATGGTTTACTTTTTTTGAATTGTAATTTGGATGGAGAGTTGTCTCATTGGCACTCACACCACATCTTCCTATATCTAATAAGTATATATACTAAAATAATCATGTTGTCATCCTGAAAATGCATGTTATATTTGACACTGTACATTTAGCAGTCAATCTTTTTTATAGGGTGGAAGTGGAACTGAGCTAGCATTGTTTATGAGACTACATTTACTACAAGGAATTGTAGCCTTTCATCAACACAGGCTCCAGGATGCCAGAAGACTATTATCAAAGGTTAGTGATAATATTTCTGTGTATATGGAGTTAGTATGATTACCAATGTGGTGTAGTATTAAGAGCATATGACTACAAACACAAAGGTTCCTGGTTTGATAATCGTTCCGGTGAGAAAATTTCAGAGATTAAATTTACGGCTCTCCTTTGACACCTTTTGTGAGTATGGTCTTGAGAAACACTGATAGTCCATTGGAAAGTGACGGTACCTGACTGACCCCTGTTAAGAGAGAGAGAGCAATATCTCTTGCACCTTACAGAAACCCTTGTAGATTTTAAAAGAGCAGGGTAATGCTGCTACAAGGCAATACTGGTACCAGCAAAGTGGAAAGGGATTAATATAAGTTATAATAGCTTGTTTCCTAATCCACTATAAATAAATATGTTTAAACTATTGCCAATGTGACAACTATCAGCTACACTTCTATAGCAATTATAGGTCACTGTATGGCCTTTAACAATGAGAAAGACCAATACTGTACACAAACACATAGCAAGCTGTTAAAGGCCCTGACATGAGAAATGTGAAACAATTCAACTGAGAAAATTAACAGCCTTAATGGTGTTTATGAACTTTTCACATAGTTAAAGGAGTAGGTCCGGTAAGGACTCATTTTGGCCTGAAATTTCAGTTTCATCTGACAAAGATTTTGACCATGTTTTAAACACTTAAGTGTCTATTTCACTCAATTTAATTAGTTTATGTGAAAGATTTTAACTGATTAAGTCATTAAAAACGATCCGATTGAAAAAAATCTCTCAAATATGCCAAAAAACGTCACTTTTCAGATGATTTTTGTCAAAAATGAAAGTGGCCGCATCCGTGTTCATCCACAACCTTTATATATGTTATGTATTATCATAAAATACAACTTACATTGCAATATTAAGGATCGGATGAACACGAATGCGGCCACTTTCGTTTTACACGGAAACCGTCTAAAATTTAACTAAAATGATAGAATTTTGAAGATTTCAGTAATTTAGCATGACTTAATGGTGCTACAACCCTATATATGCAGGGTTGGCAAAGTATTACCCGCCCAGGAATTCCCAGGTGGGAAAACCCGGGTTTTCCCGGGCTGGGCAATACTCCCAGAAATGGTAATAGTGGGCATTACTGGGCAATATGATTTTTTAAGCTTTTTTAACACAATATAGTAAAGACTAATAATATTACAGCTACATGTAAATACATTCTTTTTATACAGATAACCATTGAGTCATTTCTAGAAGAATGAATATTCAATTTCACTTGTTTTTCATTAATTCTATATGTAGGCAGAATACCAGATTAGCACATTTAAGGATAGTTTGTTAATTACCAAGCATTGTTTCAATAATCCAAACTTTGATAAAATTGCTTTTTTTTAAGTGAATTGTCATTTTAACATTCATATTGAAATTAATGATATTGCTAAATAAACACCCTAAGGGGTCATGCAATTAACCTTTAAAGAATTGAAAGGGCTGATTATTGTTACATAAACAAATCTGTATTCTAATCTGAATAATTACTTATTAATTAGTCACAGTACATATACATTATTTAAATGTATTTTTTGAAAACCATTAATTCTTAATCATGTTAATAGGAGTTATACTTATTTGAAAAAAAAATATTTTTTTGCTTTATATTTACAGTTAGACCAATCTAGACACACAAAACCAGTTATAAATATCTTAACTGTATTACATCTGTGTTTATTCACTAAATCCTCTATAAAATTTAGACCAGTATTTTATATTACCCAGTATTGCCCAGTGTTACCCACTAAAACCCAGTAAAACCCGGGTTTTCCCAGTATTTCCCACTGGGCTGGGCAATACTCATAAAACCCGGGTTTTTGCCAACCCTGTATATATGTGCATTGTATTGTCAAAAACAGCCCATATTTATGTAGCAGAAGCATTCAACTGTCCAAAAATTCACTTAAAGTTTACATTTTAACAATTTTGTAAAACTGTTATATTTTTGGACCTAAAAGGGGCCTTACCGAACCTACTCCTTTTAAATTCTTTTAAGCAGAGATCTCATAAAGATCTGATGTTGATGCCAACCTTAGCTTCTTGACTGATGTCAAACATTTGGAAATTAATGTTAAATTTGTTTTCCGTATGGGACATTAAACCTCTGATAATCTAGGAAAAATCATTGAATCCGTGCTCAAAAAGCAAAAATTAATAGCAGAGTATTTTATGAGAGCTTCAGATCACAGTTCAACCTGTTTATCATCAACTCAGTTAACTGAAATACCCAAACAAGTTTTGGTATTGCTTTCATTTTCATTCCATTTCTATGACTGTCTTGTACATAAATATTTGAACAAATTGGAATACAACTTAATTTACTTAACCACCATAATCATTAAGACATGAACTTAAAAAAGTTGATAAAAAAACATCTTGACAAAAATTAATTTGGCTCGTTTAATTTTCATAAAATGTTTACAAAATCAGTGTTCTCCCCAGATATTTTATATAGCATCCTGGTAAACAAGGAAATTTGAAATACCATCATGTTTCTAAAAATTATAGCATCACATCCATAACACAACCTTAATAAAATTAATTCAGATAGCATCACATTCAGAAATATAGCATCACATTACCATGATGCTAAAAGGTCCTGGGGAGAACACTGAAAATATTAAGTTAAACCCTTTGACAAATTATTTCAAAAAAGTTGAATGTCACACTTTATTGGAAAACATTCATCAGGGCCATAAAAAAGTTTGAAATAAAACCAAATTGTAGTCTATTTGGTACTTTGTCCTTATGATATAAAGTTAAAACTCAAGGCCATATTGGCCTAATTGGTGAACCTTATCATTTGCCCAATTCTGTTTTGGTGAAAACTGCTAAAATATCCTGATGCCAAAATTACCTGATTTACAATATTCAAACAAGAAGCTGAAGAAACATCAAATGTTATTCACATTTTAATGTATTGACTTTTGAAATAAAGGTCATTTGATGCTGTGTTAGCCCAGAAAAAATAAATTGCTTTGCATAAATATTTAGATCAAGGTTACTCCATCCAGTTTCATCCTGTATAAGAGGATCCTCATGGGGCTTTTGATTACGTGATTACTTGGCCATTTTTACAGTGATAATTATTTGTTAATCTTGGCATGTTTTTTTATTATTTTATTATCTTGTTTTAAAAATAATTAATGATTAATAAAAATAAAAATGTAGGGGCGCCAAAATTCAATCATTCAGTCAATGTATTAGCTATAATTTATTGTGATATTGGTCAATAAATCCGAATTTGAAATTTACGCTAAAAAAGGGCGCCATTTTAGGACCTTATCGAACATACTCCTTTAACCCGTTTTAACTAACTCGGGTTGATCCCTGTTTAAAAAGGCATAGTGTGAAAGGGTTATTGGACAACCCCTTGAGGGGCCTCATTTAAGCTGAGGACATCATTGAAAGGCTATTGATCTTATAATATTATTGTCATTTCATTTTAAGGTTATTTTATTAACAGTCTAGAAATTTTTAATCGCAGCAGGTGTTTTGGGGCAGTTTTGTGAACAGTTTGAGAACAAGATATTTATTATACCCCCGCTTTAAAAAAGGGGGGTATACTGTTTTACCTCTGTCCGTCCGTCCGTCAGTCCGTCCATCAGTCCGTCAGTCCGTCAGTCCGTCAGTCCGTCAGTCAGTCAGTCCGTCCCATGAAACTTTCGTCACATTTTTCTCAGGAACTGCACATCCACCCTTTCTGTAATTTGGTATCAACATTTATATATGTCAGCCATACCGTGTGATGCGTTTTCAGATTCATCACTTGACAACTTCCTGTTTACCGAACACTTGTCTGATTTTACACATGATAGCCAAGTTGAAAATTTTCGTCACATTTTTCTCAGGAACTACAATACAAGGATTTCTGAAATTTGGTTTCAGGATTTATATAAGTCAGCTATACCGTGTGATGCGTTTTCAGATTCATCACTCGACAACTTCCTGTTTACCGAACACTTGTATGATTTTACACATGATAGCCAAGTTGAAAATTTTCGTCACATTTTTCTCAGGAACTACAATACAAGGATTTCTGAAATTTGGTTTCAGGATTTATATAAGTCAGCTATACCGTGTGATGCATTTTCAGATTCATCACTCGACAACTTCCTGTTTACCGAACACTTGTATGATTTTACACATGATAGCCAAGTTGAAAATTTTCGTCACATTTTTCTCAGGAACTACAATACAAGGATTTCTGAAATTTGGTTTCAGGATTTATATAAGTCAGCTATACCGTGTGATGCGTTTTCAGATTCATCACTCGACAACTTCCTGTTTACCGAACACTTGTATGATTTTACACATGATAGCCAAGTTGAAAATTTTCGTCACATTTTTCTCAGGAACTACAATACAAGGATTTCTGAAATTTGGTTTCAGGATTTATATAAGTCAGCTATACCGTGTGATGCGTTTTCAGATTCATCACTCGACAACTTCCTGTTTACCGAACACTTGTATGATTTTACACATGATAGCCAAGTTGAAAATTTTCGTCACATTTTTCTCAGGAACTACAATACAAGGATTTCTGAAATTTGGTTTCAGGATTTATATAAGTCAGCTATACCGTGTGATGCGTTTTCAGATTCATCACTCGACAACTTCCTGTTTACCGAACACTTGCATATTTTTACACTATTAATATTATCCACTTGCGGCGGGGGTATCATCAGTGAGCAGTAGCTCGCAGTTTCACTTGTTTTTGTTGTTTTATTAGGCATGTCAATCAGGAGAATAAGAGTGTTAATTTTAATAGCCATTGTGTAAATTTTTAACCTGGTTTTGATAACTATTGTGTAAGTTTTTAGTCTGCTATTGATAGTTTTAGATAAGAAAAGAGCATTGTTATAGATTTATCCACACAGAGGCGGATTTAGGGGGGGGGCCCAGGGGGCCCGGGCCCCCCCTTTTTGGGAAAAAATTTGGTTGCTTATATAGGGAGTGACTGGAGCGGGCCCCCTCTTAGGTCAGTCAGTGGGCCCCCACTTATGAAAATTTCTGGATCCGCCATTGCCACACATTTCAGAGTCAGATATTACAATGACAGGATATATATAATGCCAAAAATAAAATAACTTAATATGGCCTTCATTTTCTTTGTTAATTTTAGATAATTATTCTGTCCTTTGTATTGTGTTGATTAGAATCACCAAAACAAAACATCTTGACAATAATTACAGTCAAACATTTATTTTGAAATTGTGACAAAAACTTACATAAATAATTTGTGTTATTTTGTTAGATTTTGTGTAAAATATTATTGATTCAATATCTAATTCATCATGTTATTGAAAAGCAAAAATATTTTATATAAATTATCTAACTCAACTGTCAAACACAGTTCATTACTTTTGAAAAAAAATGAGTTGAAGAATCACCAAAACAAAACACCTTTATGATACATATATAGTCTTATATTGTTGTGATGAAAAAACTTTTATATATGATTTAACATGTTGTGTAAGTCCCAGGAAATTCCTTTTAGTTCAATGCAATTATTCAAAATTGGTGGATCAGATTGGTTTAGCTAAATTTAAGTCCTGGAGTGGTCAACAAAAAGGAAAAATATAATTCTAATGCAACAACGTTTGTGACGTTTATTTTGATTGGATAACGTCACTTTTTTACATGGCATCAATTGACAATTGATGTTATGGGACGTACGCGCAAGCGCAGACGACATATTGCAGATTTTAATTACATGTTTTAACGTTGTTTTCTGTCAGTTTCATTAGAATGGAGATAACAATAATGTATTTTAAGCTCCGACGGCATCAATTGGAGATTTGATGGTCGCAAATACCCGTTTACTGTCTCCGCTAACGCGTCGCCAGTAAACTTAATTTGCGACCATCAAATCCCCAATTGATGCCGTCGGAGCTTAAAATACAATACAGTTATCTCCTAATCATCGAATCCAGCCATTTAAGAAAAGGGAGGGTTCTCAACCCAGGATAAAAGGGGGGGAGGGTTTCCAATCATGTGTCCCAAAAAAAGGGGGTTCCAATCCCCGGAACCACCCTTCTGGATCCCCCACTGATAATCTATCCTCAAGTTTGAACATGTTGAAGGGAATGCAACTTCTGAAAGAAACTTAGTTTGATTGAAAAATTCTAAAAGACTCAATTGAACTTCACAAGAAGGTCTCATCTTCACTATGTGTGAAATATTTTCGACCAGAACAAACAGAAACCTATCAATCAAAAGGCGGGAGCTAAATTAAAAGTTGAATTCCTATATGTCCCCATAACAAGTTTGTTTTGTTAGGACTTCCATACTTTATATCATGACTCAACCATTTTTTAACATAATTGTATTAGTACTGTTTTTGACAGTTTGATTTTATGTAAAATAATTTTGACTTGATATCTAGTTCATTTACATGTTATTTATGTTATTGAAAATGAAAATTATTTTATATAATATTAAACGGTTAAAAACAGTACCTTACTTTTGAAAAAAATTGTAAGGGTTCCATGTGTCTCGCCTACTTTTGTTGTTAATCGCAAGCTCAACAAAAACAAACAAAATTTACTTCTGATACTATCTTATGATCATAAACAAGCTTCTGTCCAAGTTTGGTAGAAATCCAGGATAGTTTAAGAAAGTTAATAAAATTTCAAAAACTTTAACCACAGAGTGAATATTTGTGGACGCCCGAAGAATACGACAACGACGATGATGACGACGGAATGTTGGATTGCTATGTCTCGCTTTTTCTATTAAAGTTGAATGCTCGACAGAAATGAGTCCTGCCTATGTGTTCTTTTCATCATCATGATCATGTAGTTCCAAATTTGGCTATTATATCAGGTCTTTAGCATTTGTTGAAATTAACATGCAACTTTTCAATAAATTCTTAAGATATAAGGATTGCCATAATTATTTTAGTTCTTAAACATTGTTTAAGACCATAGAGTGACTGTTAAATGTCTATTTCTTATGAAATTTGTATCATGTTGTTGTCCAATTTATATTAACCCGGCTGCATTTCCTTTTATTTATCAAAGGATTCAATAACTAATAAAGTCACTCATTTAGAAGATCAATAAAAAGGCAAATTACTTTAAAAGCCCCAGCTAGGGGAATTATGTTTTCCTGTCTGTGCATCTGTTCATTCGTCAGTTCGTTCCCCTGTCCGTTCCTCCATCTGTCCCTCTTCAGCTTAACATTTTTGGTCAAGGTAGTTTTTGATGAAGTTGAAGTTCAATCAACTCACAAAATTCCATCATGTTTGATGGAAGATCTAGGGAAGGGTAAGTACACATATTTTCTACGAAATGAACTTTTCATGGTCCACTTAACATAGAAAATGATAGTGCCAGTACGTGTGACAGCCGTGTGCTATGGACGCATTCTTGTTTATACATGTAATATTATCATGGTTGTAAATTACGATATATTTTTCTTTCAGGCTGAATTTGAATTACAGCATTTAGTTGTTGACTCAGAGAAGTTGACTGAAGGTAAAGTATTCATTTGAAAGAATCCCACCTGTGACCTGGGAGGGTGGTCTGTGAGCTGACATTCCCCCCCCCCCTCCTATATGTTCAAAACTGGGAATCAGATTAGTTTAAAACTGCATACAGTTAGCTCAAAAGTGACAGGGTAAACTGCAGTGTTACATTTTGTGTTCTAAAATTATAGGCAACCGATCAGCTTTCAACATGATAAAAACCCATACCTTAAAGTCGGCCATAAAAGGCTACGACATGAATAATGTAAACAATTCAAATAAGAAACAAACGATCTTATTCATAAGACTTACCCTTGCTTAGCATTCTGGAGCACACATGAGATCTTGAATGTCCGTCTGGTATCTTTCACCCTTCTTTTATAACAAAGCAATTCCGAGAAACAAATAATACCCTCTAAATGTTGTTTGAGTTTCTTTGTTGTTGGATTGTTTTCTCATTTACTTACACTTACATGCATGTCATTTATTAATATGAATGTGAAGACACACTACTATGTAGATCGATTGGACTTATTTTTATCAAGATAAATTAATATACATATTACCTATTTCGGGTTGAAAAAGAAATATATGAAAAGTATGTATAAATGTTTGAAAATTTACTTGCCATTAACTTGAACCCTATAAAACATGTACATGTAAAAGAGTAAGTCCAGTTATCAATCAGATGCGTTTTATCAATACATGAAGTAAACATTTAAATTGGACGTCGATTAGGGTATCAGAATATTGTACGTTGATTTGTGAACGTGACGTTCAATTTGGACGTCGATTTTAGGAACAGACGTTGATTAGAGGCCTGACGTCGATCTGAGTCTAACATATATATATGTTACATGATATAAAATATCTTGGTTTGACAGCTCAAGAAAAGGATATTGTTTTCATCACTTCAAACTGTCAATATTATTCACACAATGAGGTTCCCTTTTAAAAAGTAATATTAACACTCTTCAGTGCCCTTTTATATGTTTAACGTCCAGTTTACTTGCTTAAACATTGTTAAATGCCCATTTTGACATTGACATTCTGCCCTTTTCAAATCTTAACTGGAACATTGATACCTATATTTGCTATATAGAGTTATTTCAGTATACATGGTATATATACATATCTTTCATTTAAGGAATGACTGTAATATTTTTTCTGTCTATGAAGAAATAACATAAAAAATTTGGTGCACACTGAATAAGGCACGTAGCGGGTTATTTAACTGTGTGCACCACATTTTTTATGTTATTTCGAATTGACAGAAACAATATTACAGTCATTTCTTATAATTTAATTCTAAATTTCATTTTAAACCATAGAAAACAATGAAAAAACGTTGTTGACGTCACGGTCACATGACTACATTATGTCTATGGGCTGATAACAAAATAACGTCAGCCAATCAGAAGACGCGTTACATCTAAAATTAAATTATTAAAGGATAACCTGACCTTTACTGCATTTCATGGTTCAGGAATTAAAGTTCAGTTTTTGTGTCTGTTTTTTATAATTAGATAAGATAAGATAAGATAAGAATTTTTTAATCTAATCAAGAACCCATAAAGTGTTAATCTAATGTCATTTGGACTATACAAAGAGAGATAACTCAATATTATGTTTGAACACTAACTGGTTTCCTGTTGAAGTTATCCTCTTCCTGTTAATTGGTGAATTGTGTAACATGTGCTAATAGTTATTAAAGTATTAAAACTTATTGATGTCCTTCTGAGTGCATTAACAAATGGTAGCAGAGCGTGGTTGAAAAGAAAAGACATCAGAGTGTATAATAAAAGAGTTTAAAGTGGAGAGAAAATTCAAAGGTGGACAAAATGTCAACAAAAATAAACCCCCCCAATTACAATGCAAAACTGAAATCATACGAACTTTACAAGCAAGAACTTTTGGCCTGGAAAGAAATAACTGATTTAGATAAGAAAAAACAGGGTGTTGTAATTGCCTTATCCCTACCTGAAGATGATGAATCAAAAATAAGAGAAAAAGTGTTTGATCAGATAAGTTTAGATGATTTAAAGGAAGACACAGGTTTGACCACACTAATTACTTTTATGGACAAGCATCTTGCAAAAGATGATTTAGCTGACAGTCTTGCAAAATTCGAAGATTTTGAAGATTTTCAAAGGGGTTCTAATCAATCAATTCAAGATTATGTAGAAACATTTGATGCTAAATATCGAAAAATCGAAAAGAAAAACATGAAGTTGCCCTCTGAAATATTGGCATTTAAATTACTGAGAAGAGCAAAAATTACAAAAGAAGAAAAAATGTTAGTCCTTACAGGCATGAATTATGAAAACAAACCAACATTGTATGATGAAGCAAAGAGATCTCTAAAGAAATTTAAGGGTGAAATGTGTGATTCGGACAAAATTTCTGCCTCAATAAGTAGCATTAAACTTGAACCTGCTTTTTTGGCTGAGAATGAAAAAGCCCTCATGGCAGCAGGATATTCTAGAAATAGACAAAAACCATTTCATTATAATGGTAAGGGGGATTTTTCAAGAGGTAGTGGCAATTTTTATAGAGGATTTAATAAAAGTCAACGGGGTGGACAAACAAATTGGACAAAAGGAGGCAGCTCTACAGTAAAGAAGAGTATAAATCCAAAAGGTTCTGACGGCACATTATTGACATGTAGTTCTTGTGGATCTTTTCGACATATGATGGCAAACTGTCCACATAGCTGGGAGAATATGCAGGAGAGAGTAAATATAACAGAGGAAGAAGAAGTAGTCATGTTTACAGGGAATGTGTGTGAGGATATCACTCGTCTTGGGATAGATGCACGAAACTGTGCTGTTCTTGATAGTGCATGTAGTAGCACGGTTTGTGGACAATTATGGATGAGAAGTTATGTTGACTCTTTAAATGAAACAGATAAAGCGAAGATTTTTAAGGAGGATGGCAACAAGGTATTTAAATTTGGAGGTGGAACACGGTTAAAATCAATTGGAGAGTAGTCTGCCAGCAGTTATCGCAGGTAAAGATGTCACAATAAGAACTGATGTTGTAGATTCGGACATACCACTTTTATTGTCTCGAACAGCTATGAAAAAGGCAGGTGTGAAAATGGACCTGGAAAATGATACTGCAGAGATATTTGGTCAACATATATCATTGAATTTAACTTCATCAGGCCACTACTGCATTCCAATAGATAAAACTGAAGAAATTCCAGTCGCAGATGTATGTGCTGTGAGACTTGAAGAGTTAGACTCGAAAAAGAGATATGCAACCTTACTGAAGTTGCACAGACAATTTGCACACCCACCAATGAAGCGTTTAATTGCCCTTTTGAAAGATGCTGGGGTATGGAAAGAGGAATATGAACAAGAATTGTTGACTATAGAGGAACAATGTGAAATTTGTAAGCGATATGCAAAAACCCCACCAAGACCAGTAGTGTCCCTACCTATGGCATCTCAATTTAATGAAAAAGTGGCAATGGACCTAAAACAATGGAATGGACGGTGGATTTTGCACATGATCGACATGTGGTCACGGTACACTGTATCTGTTTTGATTGATAGGAAAAAGACAACAGGTGTTATTGAGAAAATGATGACTAATTGGATCGGAATATTTGGTGTTATGGGAACTATATTAACAGATAATGGCGGTGAGTTCAGCTCAGATGAAATGAGAGAGGTTGCATCAATACTAAATGTTAAAGTTTATACCACAGCTGGTGAAAGTCCTTTCCAAAATGGACTATGTGAGAGAGTCCATGCAATTACTGATACTATGCTTATGAAGCTAGAAGCAGATTATAGACAGGTGAATAATCAGAGCCTTCTTTGTTGGGCAAATATGGCAAGAAATTCTTTACAGATGTGGAATGGTTTCAGTAGTCATCAACTTGTTTTTGGACTTAATCCTAACCTTCCGAACATTTTGAAAGACACTTTGCCCGCTTTAGAAGGAAGAACTTCAAGTGAAGAATTTGCAAAACATTTGAATATTTACATGATTCTCGAAAAGCTTACATTCAATCAGAATCTGATGAACGCATTAGACGAGCACTACGTGGCAAAATAAGAGCATCAGAGCAGATATTTGATCACGGTGACAGCGTTTTTTATAAGCTAGAGGGAAAAGATCGCTGGCTAGGACCGGGAAAAGTAGTTTTCCAGGATGGAAAAGTAATTTTTGTTCGACATGGAGGAGTATTTGTGAGGGTTTCACCAAACAGATTAACTAAAACTAAAGATATTAATTTTCGAGAACAAAATGACAATATTGAAACACCTGATACAAATGAAACAGGCATTCATGAAACTAGATATACCAATAAAAATAATGAAGTTTCCCGTAAAGAAAAGAAGAATTGTTTTTCTGAGTTATTATCAACATCAAAAGAAACAATTCCTCAGATGGAGAACATTCAGGCTAAAATAATCCCTAATCTAAAAGAAAATGACAAAATTCAGTACAAACTGCCTAATTCGAACACATGGACTAAAGCTACTGTACTAAGTAAAGCAGGAAAAACAACTGGAAAAAATAAACATTGGTATAATGTTCAAGATGATGTTGATGAAGATAAGAAAAGTGTAGATTTAGATAAAGTTGAGTGGGAAAAGGTCACAGGTGACAGTGATGAGAATGAAATTGGTGTAAATATGACAAAGAGTTCCTTTTTAAATGATGAGGAAATTGCTAAACAAACAGAACTTTCAAAACTCCATAATTTTGACACTTATGAAGAATGTGATGACATAGGTCAGAATGTTCTTTCTACAAGATGGGTTATTACAACGAAAGATAATCAAACAAAAGCAAGACTTGTTGTGCGAGGTTTTGAAGAAGAATTTTCTATGCAAAGAGACAGTCCAACAGTAGGAAAAGGAATGATTAAAATATTCCTTTCAATTACTGCTAGCATGAATTGGATCATTAAAACAACGGATATAAAGTCAGCTTTTCTTCAAGGGAAGTTATTAGATAGAGATGTTTTTCTGAAGCCCCCAAAAGAAAGCAATTCTGAGAAAGGAAACATATGGAGATTAAAGCACTGTTTGTATGGACTTAAAGATGGAGCTAGACAATTCTATTTAAGTGTAAGGGAAGAGCTTTTAAGTTTGGGATGTAAACAATGTAATCTGGACCCTGCAGTGTTTGTCAAACATACTGACCAACGTTTAAGTGGAATAATTTGTTGTCATGTAGATGACTTTCTTCATTCTGGGGATGAAAATTTTGAGGAAGTTGTGAGAAAACTGCGGACAAGATTTGTTGCTGGAAAAATTGAAGAGAAAACATTTTCATATGTAGGATTTCAAATTCATCAGGACAAAAAAGGCATAATTCTGGATCATTCTGCATATATGGAGAAAATAGATAATACAACTATAGAACCATCAAGAGCTGCTATGAAACAGGATGTACTTAATACAAGTGAGCAAACCTTGTACAGGAAGTTAATTGGCCAAATAAATTGGGCTGTTCAAGTTTCAAGACCTGATATGGCTTTTGAAATGATAGACATGAGTACTAAACTTAAAGAAGGGACAGTGGCACATTTGATAAGAGCAATCAAAGCAAGTAATAGACTTAAGGAAATTAAATCAATAATTTCATTTCCAAAAATGAATAAAGATATAAAAGAATGGAAAATTATCGTTTTAACAGACGCCTCTCTGGGAAATATTAGTAATGGAACTGGAAGTACAGAGTCTCATGTAATTTGGATAGTTGATAATGACAGTAATAGCTGTCTGATAAGTTGGCAAGCAAACAAAATCAAACGTGTAGTAAGATCAACAATTGCAGCAGAAGCCTTAAGCTTACAAGGTGGGTTAGAGTCTAGTTTTTATCACCGTCGAATAATTGAAGACATTTTAGGATTAAAACATAAGACTATACCAATTGAAGCTTACATTGACAATAAAAGTGTAGTTGAAGCTGTTTATTCGACTAAACTTGTAGATGACAAGCGTTTAAGAATTGACATTGCAGCAATAGCTGAATCATTGGCATCAAAAGAAGTAGATAATATTAAATGGTGTCCAGGAGACAAACAATTAGCAAACTTCATGACAAAGTTTGGAGCTTCATCTTATGAACTTTTGCAAGTTATTCAAACAGGAAAAATGTTGAAGGACTTTGCTTAAAATTGTGAAATAACTCATAACATTTTATCATTTTATGTTTGTCACATGGGGCAGAATAATCCCCTAGATCTGAGGGTAGTCTAAACCCTGTGACGATCTTGTAATTTTAATTTAGCAACTTTTATGTTTTCTAACGGGGCAGAATAATCCCCTAAGATCTGAGGGTAGTCTAAACCCTGTGAAGATCTTGTAATTGTATAAAACAAAAGAAAGTAGAGGGAATGTTAATCTAATGTCATTTGGACTATACAAAGAGAGATAACTCAATATTATGTTTGAACACTAACTGGTTTCCTGTTGAAGTTATCCTCTTCCTGTTAATGGTGAATTGTGTAACATGTGCTAATAGTTATTAAAGTATTAAAACTTATTGATGTCCTTCTGAGTGCATTAACATAAAGGGCATCATTTTACAACAATATTATGCACAATATGATTGGGAAAACAATAAATAAACAGAAACCTTATACCATACTAAAACGTTATGGACCGGATCAGAGCCTTACACAACATGTGTCTTACATAACTATTATATCAAATCTCATAATAATAAAAATATTTTATATATTTTGTTTACATCTGGATCTTATTTCTAAACCTCTAATAATGTAACTTCATTGGCACATGAGAGATGGTAAATAGATATACAAATGTAGGTCAATTATATGAAGGTAATCATTTGGCAAGAATTTTTACTGTTATAAAACATGAAGGTACCTCCATTACCACCTTGTTATATTATGTGTATGGAATGATTATAGGAGGTAAATATTCATCTGACAGAGTTCATTTGTCCTTTACCTCCATTCATGGTTCAGTCAAAGTTAAAGGTCAATTTATATTATAGTCAGTTGATAAAGATCAGTATGTGTATAGGTCTGTCTAATAGTTTTCATCTGACCTTGACCTCTTGTTCATAGTTCAATTGTTGATGTTAACATTTTATATAGGTTTTATTTCTTAGATACTACAAGTAATAAGCAATAAGTAAAAATATTATGGTTAAAAATAGTATTGCAGTCATTTTTAGCTCACCTGGCCTAAAAGGCCATGTGAGCTTTTCTCATCACTTGGCGTCCGTCGTCGTCGTCGTCGTCGTCGACGTCGTCGTCGTCGTCTGTCGTCGTTAACAATTTTTCAAACATCTTCTCCTCTGAAACTACTGAATGGATTTGAATGAAACTTAACATGATTGTTCCTTAGTATATCCTGCACAAAATGTGCGCTTCAATTTTTGATCCGTCAAAAAACATGGCCGCCGTTACTTAAAATAGAACATAGGGGTCAAATGCAGTTTTTGGCTTGTATCTCAAAAACGAAAGCATTTAGAGCAAATCTGACATGGGGTAAAAATGTTCATTAGGTCAATATCTATCAGCCCTGAAATTTTCAGATGAATCAAACAAACCATTGTTGGGTTGCTGCCACTTAATTGGTAATTTTAAGGAAATTTTGCAGTTTTTGGTCATTATCTTGAATATTATTATAGATAAAGATAAACTGTAAACAGCAAAAAAGATCAGCAAAGTAAGATCTACAAATAAGTTAATATGACCAAAATTGTCAATTGACCCCTTAAGGGGTTATTGTCCTTTAATGACAATTTTTCACAATTTGTTCATCATATTTGCTAACTTTAAAAAATCTTCTCTTCTGAAACTACTGAATGGATTTGGTTAAAACTTAGCATGGTTGTTCCTTAGATTATCCTGCACAAAGTGTGTGCTTTGATTTTTGATCCTTCAAAAAACATGGCCGCCGTTACTTAAAATAGAACATAGGGGTCAAATGCAGTTTTTGGCTTATATCTCAAAAACGAAAGCATTAAGAGCAAATCTGACATGGAGTAAAAATGTTCATTAGGTCAATATCTATCAGCCCTGAAATTTTCAGATGAATCAAACATCCAATTGTTGGGTTGCTGCCACTTAATTGGTAATTTTAAGGAAATTTTGCAGTTTTTGGTCATTATCTTGAATATTATTATAGATAAAGATAAACTGTAAACAGCAAAAAAGATCAGCAAAGTAAGATCTACAAATAAGTTAATATGACCAAAATTGTCAATTGACCCCTTAAGGGGTTATTGTCCTTTAATGACAATTTTTCACAATTTGTTCATCATATTTGCTAACTTTAAAAAATCTTCTCCTCTGAAACTACTGAATGGATTTGGTTAAAACTTAGCATGGTTGTTCCTTAGATTATCCTGCACAAAGTGTGTGCTTTGATTTTTGATCCGTCAAAAAATATGGCCGCCGTTACTTAAAATAGAACATAGGGGTCAAATGCAGTTTTTGGCTTATATCTCAAAAACGAAAGCATTCAGAGCAAATCTGACATGGAGTAAAAATGTTCATTAGGTCAATATCTATCAGCCCTGAAATTTTCAGATGAATCAAACAAACCATTGTTGGGTTGCTGCCACTTAATTGGTAATTTTAAGGAAATTTTGCAGTTTTTGGTCATTATCTTGAATATTATTATAGATAAAGATAAACTGTAAACAGCAAAAAAGATCAGCAAAGTAAGATCTACAAATAAGTTAATATGACCAAAATTGTCAATTGACCCCTTAAGGGGTTATTGTCCTTTAATGACAATTTTTCACAATTTGTTCATCATATTTGCTAACTTTAAAAAATCTTCTCCTCTGAAACTACTGAATGGATTTGGTTAAAACTTAGCATGGTTGTTCCTTAGATTATCCTGCACAAAGTGTGTGCTTTGATTTTTGATCCGTCAAAAAACATGGCCGCCGTTACTTAAAATAGAACATAGGGGTCAAATGCAGTTTTTGGCTTATATCTCAAAAACGAAAGCATTAAGTGCAAATCTGACATGGAGTAAAAATGTTCATTAGGTCAATATCTATCAGCCCTGAAATTTTCAGATGAATCAAACATCCAATTGTTGGGTTGCTGCCACCCAATTGGTAATTTTAAGGAAATTTTGCAGTTTTTGGTCATTATCTTGAATATTATTATAGATAAAGATAAACTGTAAACAGCAAATATGATCAGCAAAGTAAGATCTACAAATAAGTCAATTTGACCAAAATTGTCAATTGACCTCTTTAGGAGTTATTGCCCTTTAAAGACTTTTTTCACAATTTGTTCATCATGTTGACTTACTTTAAAAAATCTTCTCTTATGAAACTGCTGTATCAATTTCAGCCAAACTTAGGCTAAATGAGTTTCAGAGTTTCAGAGTATCTAGTATAAATTTTATATTTCATTTCCTTGTATGTCAAGAAACATAGCTCCTATGGCTAAAATAGAACATAGGAGAAAATGATTTTTTTTTGCTTTTGAAGAAAATAGGACGATTCAAAGAACATTTAAATAAATTGAAAAGCCAAAATAATCATTGATGAGAGATTAAACCAAAAAAATTCAGGTGAGCGATTCAGGCTCTTGAGAGCCTCTTGTTTCTTTGTTATTTTAGTGATGACAATGGGATTTAATGAAAGAGAGGCTCGTCTTGGTCTGCGGGCATCAGCTGGACATATAGAACAAGCTGTGCAACATATAATGCAGAGAAAAGAGGTATTGAAACTTATTATATAATCATCCCCATTTACTTAAATTTTGCTTTTGTCTTCTCCATCGGAAGCAACTAAACTGAGACTTGATTATAAATATATCAGTCTTACAAAAAGAGTGAGAAATCTCATAGCAATGCCATTGACATTGCATAGAACAACAGTGATATACAAATTATCTTTTGTCTTACAGCTCCTGTAATTTTCTCTGCTACATCTTAAGGCTATTGGATTTTTGTCGAGCCTTCGACTTTAGTCGAAAAAGCGAGACTAAGCGATCCTACATTCCGTCGTCGTCGGTGTCGTCGTGGTGGCGTCCACAAATATTCACTCTGTGGTTAAAGTTTTTAAAATTTTAATAACTTTCTTAAATTATCCTGGATTTCTACCAAACTTGGACAGAAGCTTGTTTATGATCATTAGATAGTATCCAGAAGTAAATTTTGTAAAAATAAAATTCCATTTTTTCCGTATTTTACTTATAAATGGACTTAGTTTTTCTGCGGGAAAACATTACATTCACTCTGTGGTTAAAGTTTTTAAAATTTTAATAACTTTCTTAAACAATCCTTGGTTTGTACCAAACTTGAACAGAAGCTTGTTTATGATCATTAGATAGTATCAAGAAGTAAATTTTGTAAAACGATAAATCCATTTTTTCCGTATTTTACTTTAAATGGACTTAGATTTTCTGACAGGAAACAACACATTCACTCTGTGGTTAAATTTTTAAAAATTTTGATAACTTTCTTATACTATTTTTAATTTGTACCAAACTTGGACAGAAGCTTGTTTATGATCAAAAGCTAGTATCTAGAAGGAAATTTTGTGAATATTTTGTACCTGTGTATCTATATTTTACTTATAAATGGACTTAGTTTTTCTTCCAGTTAACATTACATCCATATAGTTAAAGTTTTTAAAACATTTATTAGATTCATAAGCTATCCTGGATTTTTTCCAAACTTGGACAGAAGCTTCTTACAATCAAAAGATAGTATCAAGCGGAATATTTTTATTGATTTTTTCCCTCATTTTTGTTGAGCCTGCAATTTACAGCAATAGTAGGCGAGACACTGGGTTCCGCGGAACCCTTACAAATTTTTTAATGAAATAGTAGACGAGAAAGTCCCTCTAGTTTTAAACTAAAGTTATATACTGATGGCTTGTGTAGATCATGGGTTCAATAAACAAGCAGAACAAGGACTATTATCAACACAGAGCAAAACTCTTCACTGAAAACTCCCCCAAGCCATAGGTTGTGTGACGTTCTTTGTAAGATGACATATCAGGTTACATCTATGCATCTTTTATTTTTACAGGAGAAAAAGGGAATATCAAAGAAAATTAAAGAAGAAAGAAGGAAAAAGAGAATCCAGAAAAGTTTGGGATTAACAGCTAATAAAGACAAGTATAAATCTATTGATATCTTTAGAAATTACCACAAAAAATCTGTTTAAATAAGTAGTTTAATTGTTAGGTATGAGAGATGGATGGTGTCATTGATGTTTTTAAGTCAAAAATTAAAACTAGTTTCTTAAGAATGAGAACTGTATATTTTGTATAAATATTATTGTATTTCTTATGTCAGTATTATTTAATATTTTTTATTTTAGTATTCTCAAAGATTATGAAAAATTCCAAATAGTTGTCAACTGATTTATGGGAATAAAGCCTGATAAAAAATATGAATACTTGTAAATCAGTTACTTTCATTGAAACAAATTTTTGTGGAAAGAGGACAAATTGATTTTTTTGTGGTTATGTGATTTCATAAGAGGGCTTTGTCCCCTATTACAGTAGAAAAATCAATAAAAAAAAAAAAAAAAAAAAAATCGGGAAAATTTCACGAATTTTTTCATTGTACTTATGAACTCAAAATCGTTAACTCTTTTTTTGTCACTTTTTAGCTCACCTGGCCCAAAGTGCCAAGTGAGCTTTTCTCATCACTTTGCGTCCGACGTCCGGCGTCCTGCGTCCGTAAACTTTTACAAAAATCTTCTCCTCTGAAACTACTGGGCCAAATCAAACCAAACTTGGCCACAATCATCATTAGGGTATCTAATTTAAAAAATGTGTACGGTGACAAGGCCAACAAACCAAGATGGCCACCATGGCTAAAAATTGAACATAGGGGTTAAATGTAGATTTTGGCTTATATCTCTGAAACCAAAGCATTTAGAGCAAATCTGACATGGGGGTAAAATTGTTTATCAGGTCAAGATCTATCTGCTCTGAAATTTTCAGATGAATCAGAGAACGCGTTGTTGGGTTGCTGCCCCATAATTGGTAATTTTAAGAACATTTTGCCGTTTTTATACGACCGCAAAAATTTTAATTTTTTGGTCGTATATTGCTATCACGTTGGCGTCGTCGTCGTCGTCGTCGTCGTCCGAATACTTTTAGTTTTCGCACTCTAACTTTAGTAAAAGTGAATAGAAATCAATGAAATTTTAACACAAGGTTTATGACCACAAAAGGAAGGTTGGGATTGATTTTGGGAGTTTTGGTCCCAACATTTTAGGAATTAGGGGCCAAAAAGGGCCCAAATAAGCATTTTCTTGGTTTTCGCACTATAACTTTAGTTTAAGTGAATAGAAATCTATGAAATTTTGACACAAGGTTTATGACCACAAAAGGAAGGTTGGGATTGATTTTGGGGGTTTTGGTTCCAACAGTTTAGGAATTAAGGGCCAAAAAAGGGCCCAAATAAGCATTATTTTTGGTTTTCGCACAATAACTTTAGTATAAGTAAATAGAAATCAATGAAATTTTAGCACAAGGTTTATGACCACAAAAGGAAGGTTGGGATTGATTTTTGGAGTTGAGGTCACAACAGTTTATGAATTAAGGGCCAAAAAGGGGCCCAAATAAGCATTATTTTTGGTTTTTGCACCATAACTTTAGTATAAGTAAATAGAAATCTATGAAATTTAAACACAAGGTTTATGACCATAAAAGGAAGGTTGGGTTTGATTTTGGGAGTTTTGGTCCTAACAGTTTAGGAATAAGGGGCCCAAAGGGTCCAAAATTGAACTTTGTGTGATTTCATCAAAAATTGAATAATTGGGGTTCTTTGATATGCCAAATCTAACTATGTATGTAGATTCTTAATTTTTGGTCCCGTTTTCAAATTGGTCTACATTAAGGTCCAAAGGGTCCAAAATTAAACTTAGTTTGATTTTAACAAAAATTGAATCCTTGGGGTTCTTTGATATGCTGAATTTAAAAATGTACTTAGATTTTTAATTATTGGCCTAGTTTTCAAGTTGGTCCAAATGGGGGTCCAAAATTAAACTTTGTTTGATTTCATCAAAAATTGAATAAATGGGTTCTTTGATATGCCAAATCTAACTGTGTATGTAGATTCTTAATTTTTGGTCCAGTTTTCAAATTGGTCTACATTAAGGTCCAAAGGGTCCAAAATTAAACTAAGTTTGATTTTAACAAAAATTAAATTCTTGGGCTTATTTGATATGCTTTATCTAAATATGTACTTTGATTTTTGATTATGGGCCCAGTTTTCAAGTTGGTCCAAATCAGGATTCCATATCAAGTATTGTGCAATAGCAAGAAATTTTCAATTGCACAGTATTGCACAATAGCAAGAAATATCTAATTGCACAATGTTGTGCAATAGCAATTAATTTTCAATTGGAGTTATCTTTCTTTGTATAGAATAGTAGTTGATAATATATGTTGGAAATTTGCCAGACATGACTATGATGTCATTTTCTATTTTTATTTGCCAATAACTTTATGTAAATAACTTCATTGGAAATTTGCCAATATAAAATGTGGCTGATGAAGTTTTTTTTATTGTTTTATACAATAAACAATGTATATTCACTTTTACTACCAACCAATCTTTACCATTCAGTGATAACAAGCACTTTATTTTACATTTTAATATTTTATGATGTATTTAAAAGAGTAGTTATTGTTGCAAACTCCATTAGAAATTTGAATTGATATCAGTTTTGGAAAAAGGGAAACAGGGATGTGAAAAAAGGGGGGGGGGTTAAATTTTTCTCATTTCAGATTTCATAAATAAAAAGAAAATTTCTTCAAACATTTTTTTGAGAGTATTAATATTCAACAGCATAGTGAATTGCTCAAAGGCAAAAAAAAACTTTTAAGTTCATTAGACCACATTCATTCTGTGTCAGAAACCTATGCTGTGTCAACTATTTAATTTTAGATTTAAATAAGTTTGAAGAAGAAATCTTTAATTGATTTGGAAAATCTTGACATTTGTTTTGTGTAAAAAAACCCATGTAATGTCAAAAATTTGATCACAATCCAAATTCAGAGCTGTATCACGCTTGAATGTTTTGTCCATACTTGCCCCAACTGTTCAGGGTTCGACCTCTGCGGTCGTATAAAGCTGCGCCCTGCGGAGCACCTGGTTGGTTATTATCTTGGTTATTATTATAGATAGAGGTAAACTATAAACAGCAATAATGTTCAGCAAAGTAAGATCTACAAATAAGTCAACATGACCAAAATGGTCAGTTGACCCCTTAAGGAGTAATTGCCCTTTATAGTCAATTTTTAACAATTTTCATTAATTTGGTAAATCTTGGTAAGTTTTTACAAAATATTTTCCTTCGTATCTAAAGGGCCAAGTTCAATACAGATAGAGAAAATTGTAGGTAGCAAGAATGTTCAGCAAAGTAAGATCTACAAACACATCACCATCACCAAAACACAGTTTTGTCATGAATCCATCTGTGTCCTTAGTTAAGTATGCACATAGACCAAGGTGAGCAACACAGGCTCTTAAGAGCCTCTAGTTTTAATTCCCACATTTGCGCAGAGTGCAGAAATCTACTTCCTTCTACCAGTCTCGTTGTCATGAGACTTTTAGTAGTCTAGTAAAATATAGGAACTCAAGGAGCACAATACCAATTTCATTTTTAATAATTCTTTGTCTTTGATATGAATAAACGTTACCTGATGATCACGTTTCTTAGTTTACGTTGAACATGACGTCATAACCTAAATAACGTCACAAGTTAAATCCCTAACAGAACCAAAATCAGAAACGTTACAGTATTTCCCTTTCTTTTTTAACAGATTTTGAATTTGCAAAAAAAATAATTCATACAGACTTCGTCCCACTTTACAGGTAATGCCTGCCTCATATTAGTTTTGAGTACAGCCTTCAGAAATTTTTTACTTTATTTATTATTTAAACTTGTGATTTCCCATAACAAGAAATTAATGAAAATTGGTACCCAACGAAAAATAATGAATGCACAGTATTCAATAAGGTCATTTAAACAAAAATGTAGGTAGTCTGTTAACTTCAGGTTGGATCTCAATTTTCAAGTCATATAATGTCAGAGAAATATGCAGTGTTGAGACAAATAAAACATTGTCTGCATGAAATATCAACATATGAGTAATATGGTTAATGTCTTAACATAGTTTTTTGCCTGGGTAATAGGGTCAAGATTGAAAAGTTGGATTAAATATTATTGTGAAAATTTGTAAAACTCATTCCAGTTGCTCAGTTTACCTGTGAGAAAGATTAAGGTGATTCATCAAATCATGTCACATGGTACAACTTTTTCAATAGATATAAGAAAATGTGATATAAGTGCCAATGAGACAGCTCTCCATCCAAGTCACAGTGTGTCAAAAGTAATCAATTATAGGTCATAGTAGTTTGAAGTACGGCCTTAACACAGATCTAGAGCTTTGGCTTACACCGAACAGCAAGCTATAAAGTGCCCCAAAAATGACTTGTGTAAAACCATTCAAACAGGAAAACCATAGTTTTAATCTATATAAAAAATGAGAAACGAGAAACTCTTATGAACCCCATCAACAAATGACAACCACTGAACAATATGTTCCTGATTTAGGACAGGTGCAAAAAATGCAGCGGGGTTTAGACATTATAACAGGCACCAACCTTCACCCTAACCTGAAATGATAGTGTAACATCAATGTCTACTCTGAAACAGAAACAATGTTGGAACACTTGAAAGAACTGCCATTGTTTCTGTATTCCCGAATTTTATTTTTAAAAGTTGTTCTTTTTACTGTAATTCAGAAATTATTGCCTGCATTTATTATTGCGATTTTGTTATTTTAGACTAAAATGCGATTTCAATTTTTGTGATATAAAGAAAAATCCTGTTTAAATTATATAAAATATTTAAAAATGGGAGTTTAAATTATTGCGATTATAACAATGTCGCATTTTTCGCAATAATAAAAACATCGCTATAATTTCTGAATTTACAGTATCTTTTACAATAAAATATAAAATAACTGTATGATATATATTTTATAGAGTGAATGTTGACAGTTATGAAATGTTGACTAATATGGGATTTGGAGGAGGAGCTGCAGCAGAGGCCTTAAGACAGGCAAACAATGATGTCGGTCAAGCATTAGAGGTAAAGATTAGAGAAGTAGTAGATTATTTGCCAGTTTCAAATTCGGGTTCTTTATTTTGTATATTCAATTTCATGTGTTGGTAATGTACTGTTGCTGACTTATATGAATTTGTTATTAATTTGAAAGATTTGTTTAAGTGACTTGTAAAACCTTTAGCTAAGAATTACAAATAGGCAATTTCTCAAGTTTTTTTGGTCATCAAATAAAGAGAAAGTGTCATTTTATATGAAATATTTAATGTGTCAAAGAGACAACAACATGACCTAATACCTAATTAGCTGATAATTTTTTACGCATACATCGTGGTGATGTAACTGATAAAAACACTCCATCAATCCTCCAGCCCTTTCACATATTAAGCAATTGTCAGGGTTAGTAACATCTCAGGATTAGATCTACTTATAATGAAAGAATATTTAATGAATATACATTCATCGTCTAATTGAATATATCGGGTAATCAGATTTTTTAGCTGACATTTTGGGTGTCCGATTGGCCGGAGTGTACTGTAGCAGAAACAGCCAAAGGTCACTAATGGGATGTCAACACAACTGTTCAAGTCTTGACAGTGGTCATTGCTGTAAATGCTTTAAAATCTTTGATTTCTTTTAAGGTACTAGAAAAGCATCCAGAGTTTCTTTCCTTACCTGACCCCGAGCACAAGGATATTACAATTACAGATGAAATGTTAGCTCAGGTAAATACAGAGATTTCCAATCAGATTATGATTTCCCTTTTAGAATTTAAAGTGTACAGGTAATTTGATTGTTTATTCAAGATGAAATTAATATTCAAGTAAAGTCTTACATCAATCAATTCATTTTACTGTTAACCAACTATTGCAATCAGTTAATGTTTGAAATATTCCCTAGTTAAAAAAAATGAATACAGACAAGCTTAAACATGTTAAATTATCTCAAAAGGTCAAAAGTAAATTGCTGCTAAGTTGGCTAGGAAGTGCTGAGTGTTAAAAAAGTATCAGCCAAATTAAGCTGTTTTACCGTACTTGAATATACCTGAGATCAAGGAAAATTAGTAACAAGACCAATACAGTAAAACCTGGCTAAACTGAATCCTGCGTAAACCGAAAACCTGTATAAACAAAACTTGTTCTTAAGCACCGTCATATCAAATTGTATGCGTTGTCAACCTGATTAAACTGAACATCGGTCAAAACCGAACAAAATCATAAGTCCCGAAGAGGTTCTGTTTAAACAGGTTTCACTGTATAATGAATCTACTGAATTAGAATGTTTATCTTAAAGGTGTACAGTTTGGGATTTGATCCAGAAATGGCCAGAGAAGCATTAAAGTTGCATGCTGGGAGTATTCAGAAGGCAATAGATGAGTTAATACGCAGTGGTGGTATTCTAGCTAGAAGTAGTTCAGAAGGCAGTTCTGATGGTTCAAGTGCTGGTAAGTAAGCTTAAAGAGTCGATTTGAGCTAAATGTATTTTGTTTAAGAGTTGTTTTTAATACCATATGTAAATGTTTAGATGCTAAAAATATTTATGCTTTCATAACCCAACTGGCTTAATAGCTACCAATTTTCCAGACTGAATCAATACTTTTGAGATAAAAAAAATATATACATCGTAGTCATCAACTTTTCAAGAATTTTATGAAATATATCAACAGATGTTCAAGTTACAAAATGTTGTATACTTGTTTAAAAAATCATATATCATTTAATATATATTTAAAATTGGAGTTATCTTCCTTTGTCCTAACTCATTACAATTATTGACAATGGAAAATTTCCCCAATTAAAAGTATTGCCTTCCATTCCCAGGCGCGTAGCTCCCTATACGCTAACACGCAGTTGCGTGCACATCGATTCGGCATGCAAAAAAAAAAATGGCAAAATAAAAATTTATAGATTGAATGTTAAAGGTAACACCTATGTTGTCACTTTTTTAATTGATGAAATATCATTAAATAACAGCATTTGGTTTCAAAATAAAAGTGTTATTGGAGATTATGACAAAATCCGACAGTAACTTGTATCTTTTACAAGATTTGAATTTGTAATACTCAGTCTAAGACATGTAGTTTTTGGAGCACATTTTACAGTGTACGGTTCATCAGTTTGGAATGAGATATACCAATCGGCATTAGAATTATCAGAACCCTTCGATATCGTTGAAAATATGCCGAGGCGATGTGGTCGATAGGCTACCAGAGCCAATCACCCTGCAAAAACGCCAAAACAGTATTGGAAAGTCTCATTAATTTTTGCGTATGTTGAAAACAAATGTACGATCAACAATGAACGACGACAGTTACTAGCATTACTGCATATTCATCGGCATTTCAGTGTGAATATTGACAATTAAAGTAATAGAGAAGTTTGTTTTTAGCCTAGACCCGAAGAGCAGATTTTGGACAATTTTGAGTAAATTTTGTATCACAAATATGTGAGGTTTATGTATTACTCTATTCAGAAGATTTATTAATAGTTTGACATTCATAATTTTTTTATTAGACCTATTTACATACATATAACTTCTCTTTCAACCGTCCTATGACCGAAAACCAGAAAAGAAAAAAAATTTCTGCATAAAAGGGTCCCAAAATTTTTTCGCCTCGCTCCGCAGTAGTTGCTTGCACATTGTTTCTTTCTAGCTACGCCCCTGATTCCTTCCGATACTTGTACATTGCATTTGTTATTTTAAGGAAATTTGCTGCTCACTTTCAACATGAAAAACTTTTCATAACATTAGTATATATTGATATGGGATTAATTGAGGAATCAAAAAAGGCAAACAAAATATAGGGGTCAATGTGCTTGTTTTCGAGATATTAACCATTGGAATTTTGGCGGGAAAATATTCTCTCTTGATTTTTCTTAGCTTTATCATTGACCAGTTAAAGTTCTCAAAAACTATTAAAAAATAAATAAGATTTTATAAGACTTTTACAAATGGCTTATAATTATACATGTAAAAGATTTATAAAAAGAAAAATGGGCTAAATTTTTTAAGGCATTCAAATGGATAAAACCACAAGATTTCGAAAATCGGACAAAAATTCCAAAACATGACAAGCGAACATCCTAATGCTCCAACTACAAAGTGGTTTACCCCTTTAGTATTAAAAGCTTGATATGATTGGTTTTGTTAAAGCTAAGTATGCCAGGCTTATTTAATAATAAAATATTGACCTTTGTTTGATGATAAAATTTGTATTCTTTTGCAGACAGTTCACCAGAAGCAGGGCCTTCTAATATCAATAAAACTGAGGAGAAAAAAAGAAAGAAAGAAGAAAAGGAAGCTTTACAAGATTTTATGTCTGATCTCCCTGAAGATGAAGAAGACTACTTAGATTTAACATTGACTGAGGAGGAACAGTTTCTTAAGGAATATAAATCATTGGTTGATAGTCTTGGAGATACATAAATAGTTAAAGCAATATAAATCGTTGGACGATAGTTTTGAAGATAGATAAATAGGTTGTCAAAATCAGAAAAAAATGATGAACGATCACTGCTTAGAAGACAAAACACTAATGTATTATCTCCCTTTTACAAGGATAAATGTTATGAGGTCTGAATGGGAGTCCTTGGTTTCTGTATTTAATTTTTAGGTAATTTGTTGTACTCTACATTTTTTAACCAATTATTCTCTATTCTTTATATTAAAGCATCCCATAATCCTCTATTCTAAATTTATACCCATTTTCCCAAGATTTTTTTTGGCACACAATTTCTTAATCTGTAATCCCCATCCAGACCCTCATTTATTAATGATCGGAAAATATTTGAATTATAAATTGATTTTATAAAGGCAACTGTGGGTTTACATATGTTTACATGAGGTCTTTATGACCAGTTCAGGCTTCTGGAAGAAAGCCTCTGGTTCAATTTTGTGGGTTTACATTCCTATATTTATATAGATCATGAGCAATTCTGGCTTCTGGTGGCATCTGGTTCAATTGTGTGGGTTGAAATATGGATATTTTTTTTTAATACAGGAGATATACCAATCTAACTGAGCAATTCAGGATTTTGCCTTCTAAAAGTCTCAAGTTTAAAATCATATTTCATCCTGCTTATCATATGATATAGTATAGTCCTAATAGCTGCCAAATTCAAAATGAAGTGATTCAAAAATTACCCGTTTTATGATATATTTTGGTTGATCCAAGCTGTCATCAGATATGACTTATTTATAAATAAATTTGGACATTTGACAAATTATTGAACTAGTAAGAAGTCAATCTCTACACAATTGTTGGGAAATGAGAATGATGGTTGATATTTCCATAGATGAAAGCCACCATTTAAAAGCAGTGAACAAGCTTATATAAAAAGAAAATTCTGAACTTTGAAAAAACGTCGTATTAGTGAATCTCCAAAAAAAAAAAAAAGGTTGAAAAGTCTCCAACAATCATTAGCTACTACCATTCCTGAAAAAGAAACAGAGTAGGGGCAATTAGACCAGATATTAGTGAAATTTTAAAACTGAAGTAAAAGATATATAAATAATAAAACCAATATTCATATACATGTATAACCATGTCAAGAAAACCATTGTTTATTTTGTTAACTTTTTTTTGGAACAGCAAGTATATTCTGCTTTATAAAGTATGTGTCTTCCCAAGAAACAACTTAAAATTTGACGAGACTCTGTAAATTGGTACAATTAAGCTTCTTAAAAATTATTTTATTATTTCTTGGCTGTGCTAAAAGAAAACAAGGGCTGAAAACTTTGTTAAATCAGCTTTTTCTGCATTTATGTAAAAAAAGGCGACATTGATAATATAAAAAATCTTGTGTAATTTATTTATGTTTATTGATCATATGCATTGCTATACATAAGGTACCGGTGCATCGATGAAAGAAATCTAAAAAAAAAATAACTTTTTCGCGGGTTAGAAATTGGCCTCAAACAAGTAAATGTAACCAACTTTAGAAAATAATGCATTCACAATACCCATTTAGAGCTTGAATTATAACCAAAATATCATGAAACCTTGCCATCACAGTTCACCTTTTGTTTACTCATTAAACAGCTGATCACTGCAACAAAACCAGAAAATGTATATGTTTTATGATTTGTTTTGACATAAGACGTTGATGTTCAATGAGGTAAGCCTTTATTACAGAACCTACCTATTGTATTTAATGTTAATTCCTTCTAGTCCTAAATATGCATGAAATATTTGCCACTGGATGCTTAACATCCAACAATCAATCAGTGTGGTATGGATGTTGGTTGTGTCCTTTTTTTATGTACTTTGAATTAATTTGTTAATTATTTTATTTATTATTGTGGATATTAATTTTCTTAGGTTAATGTAAAATTGTACTTTTTATGGATATTTGATTTTGAGGTGTTGTTAATGTCTGAATACAAGCTTATAGAAAATCTATACATAAACCACAAAAATCAACAAAAAAATGTATCTTATGAATAATAATAAAGCGACTTTATTTCTTCAAACAAAGATAACAACATCTTACTGTATGGGAGAAGATTATTTGACTAAGTATTCCTTTTACCCATTTGTATTTGGACTTATATATGCATATTAGTAATTAAGGTGTCTTGTTAGAGGTAATAGTTTCTGGGAGAAAATTTGATAATTGATATTTTTAATTTGTTTTTAAACTTGACTGTTAATTTGTAATAAATTTTAATTTGTTGACAATAATAAAAAATGAATAATTATTTATTTTGTCCTTATTTATTTCATTTATGAAATTTCTTATACTATTATATGGTCTAATACATGCAACTATAAATCAGAGCTTTCTAAAATTTGTCTTCATATAAACATGCTTCTTCTGTCCTCTTTATCTTCCTCCAGTAGATCGATGGAGTACACCAACCTTACTATATGTACTATAAAGTTTGACAAATTTTCAATGAAAAACATTATATACAGCTAAATCCCTGTGGAATAAATTCTATGTACATTAATATCTGGGTTTATCTTATGCAATACTGTGTGATGTGGTTTCTGATTCATAGATCTTAAATACTGGTTAACCTTCTTACACAACATGGCTATACATGAAATTTTCTTTGTATTTTTCTTACTACAAATAAGAAATTCCTGAAATTTGTTGTCAGGTTCATGTAGAGATGATTTATCATGTGCTATTTTTTTTAGATTTATCAAGCTTCAAATTCCTGTCAACCAAAATCTTAATGCAGGGATATCATTAGAGAGCTGAAGCTCACAATGTTACATGTTTTTTTTCAATGAAGAATTTTGAACACAGCCAAAAACATGTGACTTAAAGAAAGAAATCATAATTCCTTAACATATATGCTATTTATAACATATATATTTACACTTTCTCATAATATGCATAATTGAATTTCGAAAATGTCAATAACTTTAAGTAGTATTTTTTTTACCAAACATCTGTTCTGTTCTTCAATTTAGAATGTTGTAAATTTGTTGTATATGATGATGTATGATGATGGAAGTTTTTAACGATCTCGACTGGCTATACAGTTTTATATGATGTACACCTTCGGCTGTTGTCTGCTCTATGGTCGGGTTGTTGTCGCTTTGACACATTCCCCCATTTCCTTTCTCAATTTTACTTGAAAGATCAATTTATATATTCAATATCTGGATAACAGATATGATGTGTGCAAATAAAGGATTAAGGTCGACATATAAGACACTAAATGGCCCTGATTTATAGCTAAAATTTCAAATGAGAAATTTTCTTATAAGCGAGTAAAAATTGTCTGTACCAAGTCAGGAATATTACAGTTGATATTCATTCGTTTGCTATGTTTGAACTTTTAATTTTGCCATTTGAATACGGACTTTCCTTTTTTGAATTTTCCTCGAAGTTTGGTATTTTTGTTATTTTACTTTTTCATGACGACACAAATAGTACATTTTTCACATTTCATGAAGGCATATACATTTTCATTCACTTTTGGAATCAAAAGAAATAGTGCATTCACCGACAAGAATAATCTTTAAACATAATGTACGCTATAACATGCTACATATCTGGTTTGAATATTTATTTTGTGGAAGTCTGCTTTTTATGTTTCCTAGGTATAAATCATGAAGAATTTTTCAAATTTCTTCAAAAATCAATACGTGTGGCCTATTTGGGCTGTGCAGTATGGGAAAAGCTGCAGAAAACTAGTTTCTCTTTCATTTGCTTACATATCTTGGTTAGGGACTTTCCGTTTTAATTGAATTTTCCTCGGCGTTCAGTATTTTTTCGATTTTACTTTTTCATCAATTTTTAACATTTTGTTTTGTCTTTAAACTATTGACTTAATATTGGGGGCCAAGTATTCCCCAAACCCAACTTAACACTTTTAAATGTAAAACCCTTATTTTAAAAGAGGGACGACAGATACCAAAGGGACAGTCAAACTCATAAATCTAAAACAAACTGACAAGGCCATGGCTAAAAATGAAAAAGACAATCAAACAACAGCACACATGACACAACATAGAAAACTAAAGAATAAACATGATAAACAACACGAACCCCACCAAAAACCTAGGGGTGATCTCAGGTGCTCCGGAAGGGTAAGCAGATCCTGCTCCACATGTGGCACCCGTCTTGTTGCTTATGTGGTAGGTCACTTTCATGAAAGGGAAGGGGATTGTAGTTACGACGTAAGGAACATATCCGATATCATTTGTGAAACGGTTATTCCATAACAGTCAACCAACTCGTGATGGCGTCCGTAAAATTTACGAAGGGATGATTTCAGCTTCACCATTTGGAACTCTTGGTTTAAATAGCTTCCTTGTGAGCAGCAACCCTCTATCAAGAAAATCATGATAGGAAATGCACGCACGGGAATATCGTATCAATTGGGAGATATATACCCCGTATGCAGGTGCTGCTGGAATGTTGCTACTTAAAAATGGAAAGTTCACAATTGGAAAGCTGAAATCATCTCTTGTTGTAAAGTTTTGTTTTCAACCGACCCTCATTGTCCTTTTTCTAGATGTAAGTCAAGATATGAGGCCGACTTAACTGTATCTGTAGTATCCTTTATCTCTAGCTCGATGGAATAGATGCGTTCCACATAGTCACCAAATTTTGAATTATTTAGTGAAAGAACATCATCTATATAGCGGAAAGTAGAGTTAAAGGATATTGCTCACTTCTTATCTTTCTTCCTAAGAAGTTCCTGCATAAAGTCAGCCTCATAATAATAATAAAGAAACAAGTCGGCAAGTAGAGGGGCACAGTTTGTTCCCATTGGAATGCCGACAGTCTGTTGAAAAACACGTTCTCCGAAAGTAACAAATATGTTGTCAATCAAGAAATCAAGCATCTTGATAATATCAGTTTCAGAGAATTTTTTGTTTGAATCAGAGTGGTCCTTTACAAAGTAGGATTTATCCCTCCCTAAGATAAGATACTTGTATGTAAGTTGGCCATTCTTTTTTATGAAGCAAAGCAATACCAACTCTTTCAATTTGTCTCTTAGTTTGGAATGTGGAATACTTGTGTAAAGAGTAGAAAAGTCAAATGTTTTAAGATATAAAGTCAACTTTTGACTCGTTATAAAAGATGATTAAAATGCCGAGTGGTCTTAATAGTTGTTCTACGGTACCTTTAGCCTGTCAACACTGAGATTGTGAATTCGAATCCGGCACTTGGCAAGGTGCATTCCACTCCAATCTTTATTGACTAGGATTGTCAGTTTTTAAAGCAATTGCTTTTATGCCGTCGCGTATGGCCATCTTTGTGACCCAGATCAGAGACTCCGCCCAGATCAAGCCATAGTATTTTGTTAAACAGGCTCCTGGTCAGTCATTCTTTAACACCTATGTATGTTTTCTAATGCAATACATAGCTTGAAACTTTAAAAAAAAGTTAGTGGATTTAAGAAGTTTCAGAATATGTTCTTGTAGATGTATTTTTGTATTTAAAGGGTCAACCGTTTGACTATCAAATAACATAGAAGTCCGAGTGAAAAAAAGTACATTTTTATAAATGCGATTCCGTTTTCCGCCGTTCGTACGATGTTTCAACAAAATATGGATTCATTTCAGTTGTTGATTTAGTATTGAAAATTTAACTGAATTATCTCCTAATAAATACGGTTTTTTATGTTTAATTTGTGTTTCTTTAAGAGGTCAGGTGCTCTTGTTCATTCATAAAATTATCGTTCATTCATACATTTATCGTAAAATCAAAATCACTACACAGGTTAATGCGTAGTGTCAAATTATTACCTGTAATCTAAAAATAGACAAACTTTATTTGCGCAAATAATTTAGCGGAACGAAACCCTTGTTGAAAACACATAACAATAAGTTCGTTTTCCTTTTCTGTCACAACTCCATAATATTTATCGATCACCTTACTAATGAAATGGACCCGTCCAAACGTAGTAGATGCCAAGTTGGTCCAGATGAAGAGATATTTACAATTTGGAATTTTCCTGTTTATTAATACATAGATTGAAAAAAGTACGTCTTTTTAAATATCATGATCAAAACTGGGTTTGCATAACAAATGTCAGATGAAACCATTATCCTCGTCTTTTCAGTGAACAAGTCTACTACGTTTGTTGACACTCGACGGTCCACCGTGTTAGCAATTTTATTTCACATGTTTTCGAAATATTGAAGATCATTTTTCGCAATGTTTCCTGAAAATTGATAAATATCAAAGCAACGTAGAGCTGTTTGTTCTTGTTCGTATAATAAAATTGAGAATGGAAATGGGGAATTTGTCAAAGAGACAACAACCCGACCATAGAAAAACATACAACAGCAGAATTAAGGTCACCAACAGGTCTTCAATGCAGCGAAAAATTCCCGCACCCGGAGGCGTCCTTTAGCTGGCCCCTATACAATATATATACTAGTTCAGTGATAACGATTTAATGTCATGTTTGTCTGTGATGACCCCCCTTTTAGGGATTGCATGAGAATTGTAGTTATCTCGTACCCACATGCACTTGTTTCTATCCATAGGAAGGTCGACTATCCATATAAAACTATTTATATGGATAATCGACCTTCCTATGGATAGAAACAAGTGCCTGTGCTCGTACCGCATCAGAAGGACACATATCAACTGAGCAATAATGTTTGGAACTTAGTTTTAAAAATGATGACAAAGTAACATTATGAAAATAATAAAAAGCTGAAATATACATTTATTCTTTACATGTTTATGTCTTGTAAGATATTTTATTTCTTTCCCGTTTTTTAACATTTGCGTCTGGAAAGTTGAAATGTTTTAACTTAATCATTTGTGTTAATGGTTAAATATAAATTAATAATGAAAATTGTTAAAATTAAATCAATAAAGGAAATTATTGCCAAGGAAGTTACAAACACTACCAGGGGATAATCCATGATGATTTCTTTTTGAGTTATATGTTTCAGCACATGTATATTTGACCCCAACTTTAGCCTGGTAAACGTGTTGTCTCCTTGTGAAATATAAAACATATTAAAAATGACTTTCTGCTAAAGTCTTTTATTTATATAAAGTTAAAACCTTCTTACTTTTAACTAGACAACACTCATGTCAGGTTTAATTCTTGTATATATGTGGATGAAAAATAAAAGTCCCCAAACATTAACATGGCAGCAATTGCTTTTACAGCCTTTAAGGCTTTGATTCCTACTGAAGGTCGGTCTGTCTCTGTGGGAACTCTGGGTTCGTTTACCAATAATTAAAATGACCGCCAGGATTAAGGACAATAGTGATGAAAGAGGCGTGAAACACCAACAAATCAATCTTAAAGTAAAGCTATTTTCTTTATTCCTATTTATTTTTTTATTCTGTTGATTAAAGTTGTCTTTCGTTCGATGCAATATTTGAGAAAGTCATTAATTTTTATAATATAAAGTGTTTCATTTCAGATTGTAATTACAGGTTATAATACGCTGTTTTCATAACATGATGTTTTTTAAGTATGGTTCCAACTTTTTTTGCTTGATACAATTATTACAAGGTAAACATGGTTAACATCCTAGACAATGTTTACATGATCTCGGCGTCATATCGTGGTTTAGTTATTAACGTTAAGTTTCTGTGATTTGTTCAGATTTCCTGATATGGGATAACTTTATTTGGTGTATATGTCGTGTACATTTTATTATTTTGTACAGGTTATTACTTGTACAAAATTTTTATACAAGTAATAACTCGTATGATGCCATCATACAGGTTATTACTTGTATAAATATAATTGTACAAGTAATAACCTGTACAAAGTTTGTGGAGAAAAAGATAATAACTTGTACAACTCACTATCTTTCGTATTTTTTGAAATTTATATTGTGTTTGTTTTTCTGTTCTTATTTTCAAGTGTTTATCAGTAATATTTTTGAAATGTTAGAAGTTTACAGATGAACGAAGGACGCAAAGTAATAATATAAGCTAAAAGAGGGACGAAAGATACCAAAGAGACAGTCAAACTCATAAATCTAAAACAAACTGACAACGCCATGGCTAAAAATGAAAAACAATAGTAAACATGACACAACATAGAAAACTAAAGAATAAACAACACGAACCCCACCAAAAACTAGGGATGATCTCAGGTGCTCCGGAAGTGTAAGCAGATCCTGCTCCACATGTGGCACCCGTCGTGTTGCTTATGTGATTACAAATCCGGTAAATAGTCTAATTCGGTAGGTCACATTCATGAAAGGGAAGGGGATTGTAGTTACGACGTAAGGAACATATCCGATATCATTTGTGAAACGGTTATTCCATAACGGTCAACCAACTAACGTGACACCTTGTGCAAATTTAGCTAAAGAGCTAGATGCCACGTAAATGCGGACTTCTGGTACAAAGTGACATGGTCGTTAAAAGCAAAAATAAATTGGTACCCTCCATTCATTTATTTTCAAACATACATCATGACGAAAAATTGCATACATAATATCATACATCGGAAATATAAGTCAAACCTAATGGATTAAAAAACCTATTTGTTTGCACAAGACAAGGAAGCATGGCATCTTGAATTACACAATAAGTTCATTTTTTTGCATTTACATTTGCCTGTTTTACAGCCACCCCGACAGCTGCAGTGAACAAGACCTTGGCCACCACTTAAAGAAAGCAATTGTACTGCTTTTCTGACGTTAACCTCTGTATTCTCTGGTATGTCCAATATTGTCAATTCCTTTCTCTGAATCTTTTCAATTTGATTTCGACTCATGAAACCGATCATGATTCCAACTTTTGTACCTATTTTATATCCATTTTCTGCAATATCAAGCACAAGACCTTTGATGTTTTTACAGTCCATCGGCCCACGGTCTACTCTTTGTACTGGTATTATGACATTGTCTCCAATTTCTAAATCTTTTAATCTTTTTTTGGAAGAAGACAACATCTCATCGGCCTGTCTTTGTTCGCCTGACAAGGCTCGTTTTCTCGCACGTATTATTTTGAAATTTGTGTCTGTGTCAACATCAGTTTCAGTGCTCGTACTAGTTAACACATTAATTTCAGTGTTATTGTCCAGATTAATTTCGGTTTCAGTGTTTGTGTCCAGATTGGTTTCAGTTTCAGTGTTTGTGTCCATATCGGTTTCCATTTCAGTGTTTATCTCCAGATCTGTTTCCGTTTCAGTGTTTGTGTCAAGATCTGTTTCCGTTTCAGTGTTTGTGTCAAGATCAGTTTCTGTTTCAGTGTTTGTGTCAAGATCAGTTTCTGTCTCAATGTTTGTTCTGACATTGTCGTCACTAGTAGCTGTTGTCAATGAAATTAAATCTTCTTCATTTTCTAGAGTGACAAGTAATTCTTTTGAAAGGGCTGATGATGACAAGCCAATTTTAGGGTCACTTCCGAATAAAGCTTTATACATTTTTAATCATTTCTTTTAAAAAATATATACCTGTTTTTATGGAATTGCACAAATCCTAATCCCTCCGACCAGTGTGTGTTGTTGATTTCGTGTGTCCAAGAAATCATCATACTCTTTATGTCAGCGTTTGCTCTTTCGACAGACCCCTGACTTTGAGGATGATATGGTCTACCATGCACTAATTTAAGCTCTGGTCAAAGGAGTTTAAGTTCTGTAATTACATTAGCCGTAAATTCCCTTCCATTATCACTTTGCAGTATATGTGGAGCTCCCAAAAGCAGAAAAATGTCAGTGAGTTGGTAAGCCACTTCAGCTGCTCTTTTTGTCTTTAAAGGGCGCAGTACACTGAATTTAATTAAGTGGTCCTGGTAGTGCATGATCCACTTGTATTCTCCATCTGGACATGACTGATAGTCAACAAGGTCTACTTGACCTCGGGAATTAAAGTCTGTAGAAGTGATAGGACGAACAACTAATTTTGTGGTTTCAGTACGACTTTTCTTCAAAATACACTGTTCACACATCTGAATGAAAATTCTGATAATTTCTCTGCTGATATTGGCAAATTGTTTTTTTAACTCCTTATATGTCTTGTGGATGCCCCCATGGCCAACTCCAGAATGTGCAGTTCTATTAAATCAACGGATAAAGTTCATCTACTGTACGATAGTAAAAAATTTCATCACCTTTGCGAATGAGTTTTACAATACCTGCTACACTCAAAACATCATATTGCCTTAAGAAATATCTTTGAAGAGCAGTCTTTTTGGAACTTAATTTTGCTTCCTTTACATTCCCAATAGTCTCTCTGTATCTTTCACGTGTAAATATTGAAATATTAGAAGATTTATTGTAATCACACAATTTAATTATTTCATCATGCAATTTCTTTTCTATACTGTTTTCCATCTTAACACTTTAGTTTTGACTACTTAAATGAACAGTTTTGTTCATATATTTGATATATCAAATGTACTCACATATTGAGAGTTTATATTCCTTTAGGCAAAGTAATGAATTATATGTTAAAAGAGAAACAATTTGTTGTGAACTTCAAATAGGCCAAGGTAAAATAATGATTTGTACAAGTTATTATCTTTTTCTCCACAAAATTTGTACAGGTTATTACTTGTACAATTATATTTATACAAGTAATAACCTGTATGATGGCATCATACAAGTAATTACTTGTATGAAAATTTTGTACACGTAATAACCTGTACAAAATAATAACATGTACACGACATATACAACTTGCTGTAGTTTATCTTATAAGATTCTCCTGACTTTGAGCTCAATTTTACCGTTTGCTAGTTTTTGGTAAAGGATCGCATGATATGCAATCACAAACCTATGGTTCTGACTAGATGTCGAAATCTTCAAAGATGCACAAAATATGTTGCAATGATATAACCAAACTAAACATCTTATCCATGAACATTTCCAGAAATTTGTTAATGAAGAACATGCTCAGATATTCAAGTAACCAAATACTTTTATACTTGTCAAGAAAATTACTTAACTTGTTCAAATTGCAGGAATCTTAATATCTGTTCTAAAAGTGTCATGATTTCATTGTTAAAGTCATAAGAAACCTCAATTTAAAAAAAAAAATGTATAAAAAAAATTATGTTTTTTTTATAACTCAATGGATAGTTTTCATTATAAAACTTATGTACATATACCTTTTTCTGAAGAATATTCTTTAATTTGTTCATATTTAGAAGAAGTTTACTTTATTTTCATTGCTTTCTAACATACTTTCCGCATGCAAAGTGACATCAGTGTGACCCATCTCGTAAAAATCCGGTGATCGCAATACGCATGGATGTCCTTAAAATAAACTATTATCTGATTGTGCATGTTAAACACGTGCTCAATATCCATGTTTTTTTTATTGTTAACAAACAGGTGACAATCGTTAAACTTCGGCTTCAAAACACGAACTTTGATTACCTGTCATATTTTAACAACAACACTGACCGATTGAAAAAAAGATGACTAAGTTTATGATGTTTGTATGCATTGATTCAAGAATTGAAATAACATTATTTTTCACCGTTCACTCGTTTACTATGACTTAAAATTGGAGACCTTTCCCTCATGTTTATGGTAATCAAGCCAACAGTAAAATAATATGATTTTAATCAATCTATCATTTGCAGATATCTATAAAGTATACAGTATTGATTTTTTTATTCGTTCTTTAATTAAGAAGTCAGCTTTGATGTATGGAATGATTTTAAGGTGTACATGAGTGCATACTAGGGGTTTTCTTACCATGACCTCACTCCATGATTCACTAGGAGAAAACAATCAAAAATTGTATAAAATGTACGGCAACAGGTGGGCAGCGTTTATTTTTATCAAGTTAGTTTCTAAGAAATAAGTAAATAATCTTCGGAATGTAATGTGAAGAGTGATTGGAAAAGAAGATGGGCGAAAATACCAGATGAACAGTCAAACTCATAAAACGAAAATAAACTGACGACGCCATGGCTAAAAATAAAAAAGACAAAGAGACAAATAATAGTACACAAGAAACAACATAGAAATCTAAAGACTGAGCAACACGAACCCCATCAACAATTTTGGCTGCTTTTAGGTGCTCTGGAAGGGTAAGCAGATCCTTCTCCACATATGGTAACCGTTGTGTTGTTCATGTTAATACAAAGCCAGTAAATAGTCTTATTCGAAAGGTCACATTGAATATGAACGTTTGGTATGGTTCATCTGACCTAGCTTGACGACCTTATTTTCATAAGTCATTAATGTTATTTTTTACTACAATAGATAAAAATAATGAAGTGACTTTTGAAAAAAACACAAAGAGAATGTGGTATGAGTGCCTATGAGACAACTGTCCATCATAATTTGTAATTTAAAGTAAACCATAGATAAAACAAAAATAGTGTATGTTTAAAGTACAAACCTGTATGACATTCGGCAATCCTCGGTAGAATCCACTACTCTCCTTCTAGATGAGGGTACGGAATCGGCCGAGTTGAGACGAATGGTCTATATGAGTGTACTCTTTGGATAGAATTATTCTAACGGCATTGTTATGTAAGCATTGACGCAATATATATATATATATATATATATATATATATATATATATATATATATATATATATATATATATATATATATATATATATATATATATATATATATATATATATATATATATATATATTAGTTCCGTTTCTTGTATATTCCTCTATTAATTGTGGAACACTACCCATAGGGTATTATTTTAGTAACTATTTACACCTTAAAACATAAGGAAACATTTAATTTTGTACAGATGACTGAATTAAGGTTATAATAGTTACCAAAGAATTAATATCATAATTAATTCATAGGATTGTCATCATCAAGTCTTAAAAAAACCAATTATTTATAATTGGGTGAGGTGTAAGGAAAAATTAAGTAAGAACTGGATATATTTACAAATAAGAATTCAGAATTTTAGTGGTGTCAATTAAACTTTCTTATAATTGGTAGTTAAAAGTGCTATACATACATCAGAATTTATAATGAAAAGATTATTTTATAAGACATGTGTAAAAAGGGTTGGGGTTAAGACTATGCGAGAGAGAAAAAAAAATGATAATTTCGTTACATTAACACAAACAAGAATTTGAACACATGTCATCGTTAAATGACGCTTGTGCAACCCGATATTGGTCTTAGGTATTATATCCCAATCGTCATAGTTGGCCTATATTATAGCAAATGTTTCATAATTGCAATAACAATGTCTTTTGATCATTAAAATTTCTTTGAAAAGCCGTACCAACAGAAACATCATATTACCAATAAAAGAGGTTATACAAAATTCTGTTCTTTTAAACAGAAATACGTCAAGCAACTAATATGACTCATATAAGTTACAAATTACATCATACAAAAAAAATGATTTTGGGGGGAAAAAGATGAGAGAAACCTATTTAAGTACAGTTCAAGTATTTGATAATTAATAAGTGGCCGTGAAAGAGACCAATATCACTGGGAGTTTGAAATTTCAGATTAATAGATAAAGAAATAGCCTTTTTTTTAATACGCTTCTTGCTTTATCATGTGACCAACATACCAATCCAATGTTAGCTCCCTCATATCGAATCCATGGACAATGTCTTACCATATAGCAGGTTATTTTTGCGGAGAAAAAAATTTTCGCTTATTTTCGCGGACATAACAAAATTGCAAAAATGAATTTAAAATTTAAAACGGCACATGCAAAGGTATTGATAAAAGTTTTGAATACGTCATAATAATAACCGCCAACATATTTCGTATTCCTTATTCAATGAAAATCTCGAAATTTTACACTCGCGTAGATAACCCGCTATTCGGTAATCTATATTGCCATTCTACGGGAAAAAGTACAATGAGAGTTAGCCGCCTCCTTTTTCCCACTGAATGTCTGCTGTGTTGTATGTTAGGCTACATTTCGACTCTCATCTCTACTACATCAAATTTTAATCTATCTGATGAATATATTTTTTTTATGCCCCACCTACGATAGTAGAGGGGCATTATGTTTTCTGGTCTGTGGCTCCGTTCGTCGTACCGTCCGTCCGTCCGTCCAGGTTAAAGTTTTTGGTCAAGGTAGTTTTTGATGAAGCTGAAGTCCAATCAACTTGAAACTTAGTACACTTGTTGCTTATGAGATGATCTTTCTAATTTTTAAGCCAAATTAGACTTTTGACCCCAATTTCACGGTCCACTGAACATAGAAAATGAAAGTGGGAGTTTCAGGTTAAAGTTTTTGGTCAAGGTAGTTTTTGATGAAGCTGAAGTCCAATCAACTTGAAACTTAGTACACTTGTTGCTTATGATATGATCTTTCTAATTTTAATGCCAAATTAGATAATTACCCAATTGTACGGTCCATGGAACATGGAAAAGGATAGTGCGAGTGGGGCATCCGTGTACTTTGGACACATTCTTGTTTAGAACTGTTATTCAAGATATTTAGTCCGACAGAAAAAACTTGCAAAGCCGTTTGAGTGTGGATAATAAATTTGCCTATTTGATTGAGTTTTTATTTGTTTAGCAAACTATTGACGATTATGAACTCAAATATCCGGTCACTTCTAGTTTTAACTGACAGGCACAATTTTTGCGTCACTATTAGTTATGTAATTTCGGAGGTTTGGATGTCGGAATTTAATGTTAAATTGGACTTCTCGGCGTTATTTGAATTTTGAATACAATATTACAGAACTTTCTATGTCACTTTATCTAGCTCTAGAGTTTGTTAAGCTCGGTAGTTTATGACCTATCAGTGTTGAACGTTCCCATGGTATCTTCATTTGTCAAGTCTTTGGTGTACCCGGAGATCGAACCCACGACCTTTTGCAATTGAAGTTACCATAAAATAAACGAGGCTGTAAACTAGTGTTCGAGCGTTCAAGTCAAGATAGTATTAAGATGTAGCTAGCTAGACGGACAGGTATGTACATGATGTACGTACAAACACGTTCATGATGTTATGAATCAAATTTAGAATTATCAATTTTATCATACTTGAACATAAAGTAGTTTTGAACAAACCATATATATTTCAGAAGGAAATATAGCTGGATTTCCTGTATTGTGTATGTAATAAATATAAATGCATGAAAAAAATAAGAGTTGAATTTTAGGAAATTTTCCATAGGTGAAGCTATTTTTTGTTTTGTTTTGTCAGCCTGCAATAGTTAGACATCCTAAAATTCGTTTCGTCTACAAAAGACATTCAGGCACAAAATTAAAGAGTAACATTTTCAAAATGAAATACAAAGTGAAGAACTGAGGACCTTATTACATTGTATTAGTTTTAACTTCATTAGGAACGTTCAAATAAAGATAAATGCAAAAAAACAAATGATGTAGATGGTTAGGTCCATATAGCCTATGATATGAAACAAGACCCTTCTCATCAAGAGGAGACACAAACTTTAATATGATGTAAACAATAAAGTGACTGGAACAATACAAACATTTTAGTAATAGTATTCACAAAAAATCAGTTCGGTAGATTAAAGTACAAATTTATGAGTCAGCATCTATTTAGAAGATGATTAAAAAAATCTGCGTGAACCAACAATTGTAGAGATCTGCTCTATATCCATTGACGTTGATTATAGAACCTGCAAACAATAACAGATTTGATAAACACTTAAAAACAGCATTTTTTATAATTGAAGTTTACGCATCAAAGTACTGGTATTATGTTGTCTGTTTCTATTGTTGATATACAGTATAACTTATATTGATAAACACAAATATAGGGAATATACCATAAGAATAGGAAGATGTGGTATGATTGCTAATGAGAAAACTCTTCACAAGACAACGCATAACATAGAAATTAACATTTATAGGTCATCATACGGGTTTCATTAATTAAAAAAATCCATGCCACATAAATCTTAAATGTTAAACTATCCAAACGAGAAAACAAATGACCTAATGTACAAATTAGTGAACGAAAACAAATATGATTCATGGTATACAGTAATAAACGACAACTACGGTTAGTTTCCTATAGTTAGGTTTATGTTAGGACATCAGTTGTCCACCTGCCCAAAGACCCTTCTCATCATGAGGTGACGCCATCTTTGAATATAAGTAAGATGTAAACAATAAGGAGACCGGAGCAACATACACATGTAAGTTAAACACAACAATACCAGCTCGATAGATTAAAGTACAAATCTTAGTGACTCACATATTTAGAGGATCTGTTTAGAAGATGATTTAAAGAACAAAATCTGTGTAAACCAAAAATTCTAGAGTATCACTCTGCTTTATATTTATTGACGTTGATGTTAGAACCTGTAAACTATAACAGATTTTAAAAAAACTTTAAAAAAAACACCCACTTTTCTTATTGATGTTTACGCAACAAAGTACTGGTATTATGTTTTCTGTTTCTATTGTTACATTATAGTTTATATTGATGTACACAAACGTGAGTGAATATACCATTAGAATAAGAATATGTGGTATGATTGCCAATGAGAAAACTTTTAACGAGAGAACAAATAACATAGAAATTTATAGGTCATCATGCGGCCTTCTTTAATTAAAAAATCCATACTGCATACTCAGCTATAAGAGGCCTTGAAATGTTAAGTATTAGCCCAGGCAAATATTACCTTAGTCGTATTTGGTACAACTTTTGGGAATATTGGCTCCTCAATGCTCTTCAACTTCATACTTGTTTGGCTTTCTACTTATTTTGATCTGAGTGTCACTGGAGAGTCTTATGTAGACGAAACTCGTGTCTGGCTTATTAAGTTTTGGTCCTCAATGCTCTTCAACTTCGTACTTTATTTGGCCTTTTTAACTTTTTTGGATTCGAGCGTCACTGATGAGTTTTTTGTAGACGAAACGCGCGTCTGGCGTATATACAAAATTTAGTTCTGGTATCTATGATGAGTTTATCTATAAGCCTGGTAATGTTTAATAACTAATTAAACGAGACAATTAATGGCATTATGTACAAATAAAAAATGAAAACAAATATGATACATGACATATAGTAATAAACCACAACTACGGTTAGTTTTCTACAGTTTGGTCTATGTTCTGAAACCAGTTGTCCCCCTGCCCCAAGACCTTTCCCATCATGAGGTGACGCAACCTTTAAATACTAGTAAGATGTAAACAATAATGTGACTGGAACAACATACAACACCACGGGTGACACATGTAGAGCAGGATCTGCTTTGCCTTCTAGAGCACCTGAGATCAACGCCAGTTTTTAGTTAGGTTCTTGTTGCACAGTCTTTAGTTGTCTATGTTTTGTGTACTATTACTTGTCTGTTTTTATTTTCAATTTTTAGCGATGGCGTTGTCAGTTTATTTTTGATCTATGAGTTTGACTGTCCCTCTTGTATCTTTCGCTCCTCCTTAGTTAAAGTTTTCACAACAAAAACTGTTCAATATAGTATAGTACAAATCTTAGTCACTCACAGTTTTAGAGCATTTGTTTAGAAGATGATTTAAAGTACAAAATCTGTGTGAACCAATAATTCTAGAGCATCTGCTCTTTATCTATTGACGCCATATATCGACAAATTATAACAGATCTAATTATCACCTAAAATAAATCAAGCGATGTTGATATGAACCCAGCGATGTGTGTGTAACGAAGTATTGGTATATGTCTTCTGTTTCTGTTTTCATTGTGACGTTGTTATATATAATAGCAAATTTTGATTTTAGTGAATAAACCATATAAAAAAGATGTGATATAATTGCCAATGAGACATGTTTTTACAGGAGACCGAATGACATAGCCATTAACGATTATAGGTCACCATACGGACTTCATTGATAAATAAAACCCATACCGCATAGTCAGCTGAAAAAGTCCCCAAAAATGACAAATAATAATCGATTTAAACAAAAAAACTTACGGTCCTATCTACAAAATAACCAACGAAAAGCAAATATGATACATGATATACTGTATTAATCTTCAACCGCTGTTAGTTTCTATTGTATGGTTTATGATCGGAAATAGTTGCCCCTATCCCACCCCAACCACTGCACCAGGCCCAAGACCTTTTTCAGCGGGGAAGACTAAAACTTTTAATAAGATGTATACAATACAGTGACTGAAATAACCCAATAAGATTAGTAAAAGTGTTCACGATAATACTGATAATAAGAGAACAGTTTGGTAGATTAAAGTACAAATATGTGTGACGCAATGAATGTAGAGCATCTCTTTAGTAGATGATTTATAGAATAAATCTGTGTGACTCTGTTCTATTTATTGACGCAATATATTTGACCCTTCAAAAATACAACCGTTATGATTAACACTTAGATAAAGTTGTCATCATTTAGTGATGTTTGTTCAACCCAGTATTGGTAAACAAAAAACATTTCTATCCTCATACTGACTTTGATATACTAGTATATAACAGCAAATTTTGATACATACAGATGTTAGTGAATATAAGTATATATGTTATGATTGCCAATGGGATACAAAAGACCAAACGATATAGAAATCAACACATATAGTTCACCGTATAGTCAGCTAAAGTTAGGCCCGAAATGACAAATGTAAAACAATTCAAACGAGAAAACAAACGGTCTGATTTATATACAAAGTAATGAACGAAATAACAAATATAATGAACACCAACAAACGAACACCATTGAATTACAGGCTCCTGATTTGGGAGAGGCATACACAGAATGTGGTGGAGTTAGATAAATAAATTTTAATCCTGGTATCTATGGTGAGATTATTTACAACCGCTGGGTCATTTCCACTGCTGGTGGACTTTTTACTCCCCGACGTTATCACCAGCCCAGTAGTCTGAACTTAAAAATTTCGAATGCGTTTTAACCTCAGTAATAGGTTTAAATTACCTTAGCTGTAATTGCCAAAACGTTTCGGAATTTTGGGTTCTCAATACTCTTCAACTTCTTATTTTATTTGGCTTTTTTAACCTTTTTGTAGATTCGAGCGTCACTGATGAGTATTTGTAGACGAAACGCGCGTCTGGCGCAAATACTAAATTTCAATTCTAGTATCTATGATGAATCTATTGAGTATGGCGTCACCAACCCTGCATCTAACCTTCGACAGTCGTGTAACATTAACATGATTACAAAATAGTGCTATGATTGCAAAACTTCGCTAGAGACCAAATGACGCCAAATGACAACTATAGGTCCCCGTATGTCCTTTAAACAATAAGCAAAGCCTATACGGCATAGTCAGCTATAATACCCCGAAATGACAAATGCAAAACAATTCATTCCAGAAAAGTAACAGTCTAATTAATGTAAAAAAAAAACCACAAAGGAAAATAAATATGCAACACAGCAACAAACGATAACTTCATAATTACATGCTCCTGACTTGGAACAAGTAAAAACATACAGAATGAAGCGCAGTTAAACGGGATCCTTACCCTCCACTAGCCTACAGCAGTGGTGTAACAGTACAACATAAGAACGAACTAAATTTTATCCGTTTTTTTTGTTTTATAGTACAACTTTGTCTCCGATATGATATTTTTTCTCGCATATGATATATAAATTTATGTGTGGTATGCGTATGTATTTTCGAATCTATTTTAGTCTATTGTTTAACAATAGAATAAACTAGTTATGCAAATTAGTAAGGTATTTATTAGATTGAAAACGGGTATTTAACTTGATCGAAGACTGGACGGTGACCACTCGACCTGCAGACAATTTATTTTCTTATATTGTTAAATGTGTATAAGACGTCTGTAGTAATATGTATTTATAGTATACTGATTTGTAATGTTTATTTCATAGATTTGATATGATGAAGTGTTTATGCAGAGATGTTTAGGACATTGTTTGATGAAATGAAATGACAAGACATTTATAGAAAATTGATTAGTAGTAGATTGTGAATTATAATAATTAAATAGAAATGGTTACCGTGCCTGTTAGTATCAGAAATAGTCTTGTCTTATTTATATACATATATACAATATGAGTCACTTTTGTACAGAATAAAGGGCAGAGTTGTAGAAGAAAAATAGAGAAAGTTAGCACATAAATATGTTATGTTCGTTTAACGACGTGAATTAAGAACATAATTGCAACTGTGTACCATAGGAACAAAAATTGTCCGAAAGGATTTATTTTTTTTGGGGTCAACAGGACAATCATTTTTCCGGTTGGAGCATTTTCTCCTATGTAATAAATTTATTGTCCATGGGATTCTTTTTTATTGGATATAATTTTAAATTTGATGAATATAAATACTAAATTGAAGTCTACAATGGATCTTAATCTAATTGAATTTGTTTGTTTGTTTTCTTTACAGTGATGCTCGAGGCAACGATTTTTAAAACCAACATCTTTATATAATCACAGAAACAACAATGCCTGAGTGAGATACATTTCTTAATTTTTATATGCAGGTTTACTGGACGTTGTATGGTATGCAGTTGTACGTCCGTCCGTCCATCCGTCTGTCCGTCCGTCTTTAACATGTCGAACATTAACTAAAAAACAATTTAACGTTTTGCATAAAACTTTGGGGAATTGTTTATATCAATTTACGTGAGCTCCCTTTCGTTTTTTTTTTTTTTTTATGAATTTCAGATTTTACGTTTCAGGGTTACATGTATATGATGTATAGTGTTTTTTTCATTTAAAAAGGGTGATTTTCCAGTTATCAGACAATAACTCCAAAATGCTTTCACTAATTTGCAAGGCATTCTGATGAATTGTTTATATCTATTGACATGAGCTCTTTCTTTTAAATTTAAGATTTTGCGTTTCCGAGTTATGGATTTTATTCATCATGTTCATTAAAAAGGAGGATTTCCAGCTATTTTGACAATAATTCAAAATGCTTTCAGCAGGTCTCATAAAACTTTGGTGAATATTTTATATCTATTGACATAAGCTTCCTTTCGATTTTTTTTCTGAATTTAGGATTTTATGTTTCCGAGTTATGGGGTTTTATTCATTATCCACTCATGACGCAGCAGTTTATTACTAATTATTTACTTAATAGATATATAAGGAGATATAGTATTAGTGCCAATGCGACCACTCTTAATCCTAGTCGTAATTTGTAAAAGTTAACCATTATAGGTCAAATTACGGTCTTCAACACGTAACATTGGCTGACACCGAACAGCAAGCTATAAAGGGCCCACAAAATTTAAAGGGGAAAACCAACGGTCTAATCTATATAAAAAACGAGAAACGAGAAACTTTTATGAACCACATCAACAAACAACAACCACTGAACATCAGGTTCCTGAATTAAAACAAACAAATACAACGGTTCAACCTTCAACCTTACCTTAAACAATAATATAAAATCCCAACGCAGAAAGACACACTATAAAATAAAAATTACAGTGATATAACTCAATCAAAAGACATATTAAAACGAACAAGTGAATACAAAATCAATATAATAAGGGGTGTGATAATAATTTTTTAGAGAGTCAACTATATCCTTGAACAAAACGCCGCCATATACAAGGTATAAATATGTAAACCTTGACCAAAATGCCGTCGAGTTATAATGTACACAAATAGTTTTGTTGTTCCTACATTGTAGTACGAGTGCAAGAGGTAAAATTTATAGTCATACCAAACATTATCAAAGCTGGTATAACTTAATGACGAATAGAGAGATGAGATATAACTTTTAAAAAGTAAACAATAAATGACGAAAAAAGCGTTACCAATTGTATTAACAGGTCAAACTAACACGAACGTTCGATTTGAGAGTATACTCGCAGATACTGAAGGCAAGTTATGTTTTAAAACATCATGTGTCAATCAAACAATATCCGGTCTAGCATTCTGGTACCCAAGTACTGTGAAACTTGGATGGTGATACTCTTGCGAACAAAGAGTCAACCTATAGTTACGCATACTGATCCTCAAGAAACCAGTAAGATCTTCAATTTCAGCAAATACAAACATTAAAAGTTAAAGGTAAATAGTTCAACCAATTTCATTTTTGACGGAAGTCAGTTAATTATCCTATTTAAACGGATTGTATATCAGTAAATTATTCTATTTAAACGGATTGTAAGTGAACAATTTATAATTTATAATATAGGTACTTTTCTAAATACATTGACGAATATTTGAATAGTTTGTGAATTCAGAAAATAACCACAGTTAATAAGATATAGGCTGGCGTCATTTCATTGGTTGAATTGTACATAACGCATACAAAACCTTAGTTTGGTATATATGTTTACTCAACTAACTATTTCTGTACGGTAATTCTAATGCAACAACGTTTGTAACGTTCATTTTGATTGGATAACGTCACTTATTTACATGGCATCAATTGACAATTGATGTTATGGGACGTACGCGCAAGCGCAGACGGTATATCAGTCTTATAGTTTTGTACTCAAATCTCCCATTTTGACTACAAAGGACTTATCAGTGACGCTTATATAATGAAAGATTTTTTGTCGTAAATTGTACATGTATCATAGACTTGATGAAAAATCTCTATTTTTTTTTACCATTTCAATGATTTTGCACACTGCTAATTTATTCAAATCATCACATTGATGATAATTCATGTCAATATTATTCATCTTCAGATTTGTGCAGAACAGGATCTAGAAAACCGTTAAAAATAGATCAAATTGCATTTGATAGCTTGTCTTTTCCTTTCTTTAAATATTAGATGAAAATGCAAAGAACATATAGCTCACAATACAAAAAGCTACATTTCAACAATTATAACATGTTCAACAATAGTTGTTTAGATATGAAATAAACACTTTATTCAGTGCATGCTTTATCTTCCCTAGGAGCATTTGGATGCAAAGAATGTATAACAATTAAGGAATGACTGTAATATTTTTTCTGTCTATGAAGAAATAACATAAAAAATTTGGTGCACACTGAATAACGCGCGTAGCGGGTTATTTAACAGTGTGCACCACATTTTTAATGTTATTTCGAATAGACAGAAAAAATATTACAGTCATTTCTTATAATTTAATTCTAAATTCCATTTTAAACCGTAGGAAACCATGAAAAAACGTTGATGACGTCACGGTCACATGACTAAATTATGTCTATGGGCTCATAACAAAATAACATCAGCCAATCAGACGCGTTATATCCAAAATTCAAATGCTAAATGACCAAAAAGGGCCCTATAATAATAGCCTAATCCATCTTAGGTCAGCTTTCTCTCAAGGGAATTCGAACCTTTTCAGGTAGAAAGTAAAATCACAAAAATACTGAACTCAGAGGAAAATCAATTCGGAAAGTCCATAATCACATGGCAAAATCAAATAACAAAACGCATCAAAAACGAATGGACAAGAACTGTCATACTCCTGACTTGGTACAGGCATTTTCAAATGTAGAAAATGGTGGATTGAACCTGGTTTTATAGCTAGATAAACCTCTCATTTGTATGACAGTCCTATCAAATTACATTATATAGTCACCGATGCGTGAACAAAACAAACAGACACAATAGTTAAAAATGTCAAAAATAGGGGTACAGCAATCAACATTGTGTTATCATCTTAATAACTATAAAAACAACAAATGTAACGAATAATAGGTAGATTATCATCAAATTATTACAAACAAGTACGGAGAGAATTGATAGTTTTCAGGTCAACATGATGAAATAATATCAAATGATAATGCAAAGAAACATACAGCTTAAAATATATAATTATCAATTATTAATATTTAAAAAAAAAAATATCTGAATTTTTTGGCCGAATTCACCCCGAAACATAGAAAATAATCACCCTTTTAGATGTGTTCAATTCTTTGAATGCAACATCACATCAATTAGACGCAATGACATACATTGTAGACAAGAATATCTCTGAAAGAAAAGTGTGACAGATAAAAACACATTTTTATTACACAGTCACAACTTTAGTTTTAGTATTACTATCTACTATTGTAGATTTCAGAGAATGCTTTATCTATGTTAGGCCATGATCGACACACTTAATACTGGAAAGATGATGACGATGTGATGGCAACTTACCAATATAAAGCTGTACCGACTCCGCTGAAAGAAAAGAACTATTATTTAACACAAACTTTAAAAATATTTGATATGGAATATTTTAACATTTTTATTAGTCAGATAGGGCTATATTTTTTGCACTTTGAAGAAATGGTTTACTTTTCTTCAAAAAGAACTTTTAAGGTGTACTTTCCTGATGAAAAGAATATCAACAAAAACAAAAATAGAAATAGACGTACGTGCATCAGCTTTTAACAGGTGATAGAAAAAATGTTAGCACTATAAACTTGTTAAATGGGTTAATCAATACCTGTTGCTTTACTTTAATTTGGAATTTACCCATGATGAAAGTTTGAGGTTCACGACTAAATTTGGTCATACTTTATTACTAAAATTTTAAAATTGATAACGCTTGCTGTGAGAGTGACGGAAGATGCGAGCAAACAAACAGGATGTTGTCCTCGGATTAAAAAGAAAGAACCAATAATATACATGTCAAAACTTTAAATAAGCTTACCATACAAAAATTAAAATTGATTACGGCAAATGCGTGTTCCGTTTTTAATAAGTGTCATTAGAGACATTTGAAGGGCATGTGTCTATTATTCTATAAATATTTCAATGTTTGGTTTTGCGAGTACAATTAAAAGAAAACGTTGTCCTTCTTTCCTGTTTAAGGAGGTACAATTTTTTGGTAAATGCAATACAATTTTTCAAAGAAGTTTAATTAGGGAAAGTCCCCACCCTGTCAGTAGGACGCATAAACAGTCGGAAACCCGGTTGAAATAGAACAAAAGAATCGAAGCTTTTTGTTAGAGAAGGCGACAAAATGCTTACTGTGATGTTTACTATAGTAACAAAAATTTTAAAAGTTAATAGAAACAAATAAAATGACAATGTTCTTTTCAATAGCGAAGTGTTTTATTATCTTTTAATTTATATATTACATAGTTAAGCAGAACAATTAGATATCAAGTCGACGACATGGGTATCTATCAAGTTGAATGACGAAAATACATAATCTCCGATTTAAAAAAAAAATACCACGGAGGGAGAACATATCAATCTATTAGTTCAGTAATGTTCGTGTCTGCCCTTCTATTATGTGACTCAAGAAAAAATTCCAAAAAATGGGTAACAATTATATCAAAAAGTGAAAATCGAGTGCACCTTTTTATGTTATGGTGTGTTTGAGTTGAATATTTTATCTTGAAATCTTACAAAGCAAGAATATTTGATACATCATCTCGCTTCAGATTCTATCATTTTCCTATATCAAAGCTACAGGTTGACTTTATAACATAAAAAAAATTACAGTAGTAGAAGATGAAATATATGGGTCAAGTGAAATACCTATCTAACATGTCTAATGAATCACAAAAACAGAGTAGGTGTGTTCGAATAGCTATTTTTCTTTACTAAAAGTACTTGACGACAGTCTTTCAAGTTGGATGATGAAAATGCATATCTTCAAAAAGAAAAACAATTTTTGAGTGTGATAACTAGGGTTTATAGTCTTCAACCACTAACAAAATCTAGACTGCCCTTCCACAAAATTATTAATTAGATTTTTTTTTAAATGATTATGAATTTTCAAAAATTCCACCTGACAACTGATCAGACAATAGTTTTAATTCGAACCAATGCAGACAAAATCATAAACTGATGCTCATTAGCTAGTAGATACATTTGTCTTTAAAATGCAACTGACATTTAAGGATCGTAATGGTGCTATGTGGATAAATCTATCGGTTTTCAAGAGCAAAATTGACTGCGCGTCATCCCTACAATGGCTTCCATTTTTACGATTGTGAAAACGAACTGACGTAATGGGGAGATAACTTTGACGAAGTAGAATCCTGGCTGTTAAGCATATGCTAACTTTAGATAATTCAAAGAAACTAGGCTAACATCTACTTTACATTTGGTAGAAAGCTGTGTCATTGGCAATCATGCCACATCTCCTTATTCTTATACTATGATTTTATAAATTAATAAGTATTCCGTGTGGTTATTTTAAAGCTTAATCTTTTATAGTAAATTGGCAGGAAACTTTTTGTCTCTTATAACAAAACAAGATACTGTAAGATTTGACTTTGCAGATAGATATTGTTGCCTAACAAACGGTTATCAAAATTTTGCTATATCATTGCTAACAAAAATTTCAATAAGCTTTCACTGAGGTCGAGTATTCACCTACATAATCAAGCTGATAAACTAATTACAAGATGATCCTACAGTGAGACCTATGTTCAATAGTGTGACTTATTTGGAATAGCAGGGTAAAAGGTGTGTGGGTAACAAACATTAATAAAACAAATACACACAAGAATAGTGTTTAAAATGAAGTACGTTAAATTTGAACATAATCTTCTCTAGACGGTCCTTTATATACAGGACACAAAATAAATCATCTGAGTCATGCACTATTTCCCTCATGTGACTTTGATGTCTTTTTACTCATGTGGATTAGGATTTATAGGGTGGAAATACGAAATCGGAAGTATCCAGTCCTTCTATCTGCCATTTTATCTCTGCAGTAATGGTTTTATGCAAAACTGTAAAGGTTACACACTCCATGCATTCATGATACTATCACATGTTTATCTAACTCAAAACAGTGTCCCTATTTAAGAACATTTAAAGCTCTTTAAATTTCAGACATATTGTCAATGTCAGGTCATCACTTAACATGTTTAATACAAACGCAAAATCAGTTTATGCAAAATATTTATTGTTTTGGTAGGAGTCAAATTGAACTGTATGTTTTTGCTGTTTGAAGAAAAACAAATTCTACAAAAATGATTTTGCTATATATGCGAGCTTGATGAAAAGAATATCAACAAAAAAAACCCAATAAAAACAGAGGTTCACATATTATCTTATGTTAGGTGAACAAAAAAGTAATTAGCACGACAAAGTTGTTAAATTGGTTATTGAATACCTGCTGCTTTACTTTATAGTCAACTATCCTACTATCAGTATAAAGGCGGTCCGAAGGTCCACGACTTTATTTGGTCATTCTTTATTACTCACAATTTAAAATTGGTAACTTGTTGTGAGAGTTACGAAAGAAACGAACAAACAAACAGGGTGTTATCCTCGGATTACTAAAAGAAAACTTATATAATACATGATTTAGCCCAAAATAAACTCACCATAGATACCAGAATTTAAATTGTTTGCGCCAGAGTCGTGTTTGGTTTTTATAAGAGTCAACAGTAACGATCGAACAAAAAAGTAAAAAGGCCATTCAAAGTACGAAGTTAAAGGGCATATGTCTCCTTTTCTAAAAATAATGAAATTTTTGTTTTTGCAAGTACAATGAAAAGAAAAATATCTTCCTTTATGCTTGTTTAATAAGATACGTCTTGTTGGCAAATATTTAAAAAAATCTTTAAGTAGTTTGATAAGGAAATGTCATTATCCAGTAAGTGGGAGTCAAAACACATTTGCTGACTTTATATAATTCAACGGTACCATTCTTACATCTACGTTATTCTAAATTTTGTAGAAAATGTCATTATACCACATCTTCTTATTTTTATATTATGATTCGCTGCGTTTCTTTTTTAGTAAAACATTTACACTTGACTCTGGTCAATTATGCGTAATACGGCTAAGACAATATGTTTTTAGGGGTAAGACACACTTAGTGTTCGAATTATTGAATATATTGAAAATATATAATTAATTAGCTACATCCATCCATTTCAAATATTGTTTCTTATTTTGAAGTATTCATGGAATCCTGGAACAAATGTGCTCGATTACGCCAGCTTAATTTGAATTCAAACTGGACGTCCGGTTAAGGTATTGATATTATTTTGGCAGAAACTCAAACAATGCGTAGTGTTTGAAACAAAGAATTCAAATAAAGAGAAAACTACAAGGGACAAAGGTCACCAGAAATAAGTGTCAACCACTATTCTTACACAAATGTGTCAAACACTTTATAAAACAACTCTGATAATTTGATTGTAATAAAATGTGTGGATTCATTAGAAATGTACACTTTTGGCCCATTAACTTCAGTAGCCGTCACATCAAATTATATGGTATCTATTTTTAATATAAAATGAATACCGTAGATATCTTAAGGTTTGGTTCTTATAGTTTTTTTGTTATGAAATAAAAATCACTTTAAGATGTTTCTTTGCAGATAATTTGTTTTGGATAACAGACGGTTATTACAGTTTTGCTATAATCCTACTGAAAGTTTCTATAAGCTTTCAATAAGGTTGAGTGTTCACCTACATAGTCAATCTGATAAACAAATATTTAGATGACCCTACAGTTAGAAAATCGTATGTTTTATAGTGTGACTCTTTTGGAATAGCAATGTGGGGGATGGGTTCGAGGTAAGTAATAAAAGAAAAAAAAAATTTTACAAATAAGAATAATGTTAGAAATGAAGTATTTGAAACTTGGAAGAAATCCGCTCCAGACACACCTTAATACGACAAAAAAGTCATCTGTGTCATGCGCTATTTCCCATCTGTGACTTTTGGGTCTATTCACTAATGTGTGTTTGGATTCATCAGGACTACTACGTGGCAAAACTATACCGGAACTATCCAATCCTTCTATGTTCTTTATTATCTCTGCAGCATGTGTTTTATGCAAAACTGTAAACGTTACATACTCCATGCATTTATGATACTATAGCATGTTTACCTTACACAAAAGTCTGTCTCAAATTAAGAACATTTATTAAGTTCTTTAAATTTCAGACATTTTGTCAATGTCATGTCATCATTGCGCCTTTAATACTTGACAGATGGTGACGATTTGATTATAGATGACCAATAACGGAATTGACCTAGCGGTGAAAAAAGAGCTCTTATTTGACACAAACGGCAATTTATTTGATCTGAAATACTTTTACTTTGGTATTTTTCTAATGGAACTGTGATGTTTGCACTTTTCAGAAAGTGTTGGTTTTTTTCTACCAAAAAAGACGTTTAAACGTGTGCATTTCTGAAGAAAATAATATGCAAAAAAAAAAAAAAAAAAACAATCAATAATAAAAACACCAATTTATTTGGTATGATATATTTTGACCTTGGTATTAATCAGATGGAACTTTGATGCTTGCACTTTAAAGAAAATGTTGGTTTTTTTCTACAAAAAAGATTTTTAAATGTGTGCATTTCTGATGAAAATAATATACAAAAACAAACACAATAATGAAAACACCAATTTATTTGGTATGAAATACGTTAACCTTGGTATTAATCAGATGGAACTGTAATGTTTGCATTTTGAAGAAAATGGTGTTTTTTTCTACAAAAAACAAGACTTCTAAATGCGTGCATTCCTGATGAAAAGAATATCAACAACAAAAAACCAGTAAAAACAGACGTGCGCACATCATATTTTGATCGCAGGTAAAACATAATAGTTAGCACCACAAGGTTGTGAAATGAATTAATCAATACCTGCTGCTTTACTTTAATTGAGTCAACGATCCATCTATCACTATTATGACGGTCCGAAGCGATCAAACAAACAGGATATTGTCCTCAGGCTTCGAAAAGAAAACTTATACAATACATGTTAAAGCTCAAAATAATCTCACAATACATACTAGAATTAAAGTGTCAGCAGTGACACTGGTATAAAAGGACTGAAAGGCCATACAAATTACGAGATTAAAGGGCATATGCCTACTATTCTATAAAACGTTTTGATTTTGTAAGTAGAATAAAAAGAACATTTTTTCTTCATTTTGTTTAATAGGGCAAATGTTGTTAGTAAATGCAATATAATTTTTCTTTTCAGTTTAAATAGGAAATATTTTTATCTAGTTTGTGGTGTGCATAAAGGAGTAACGAAATATACCGGACTGACATGTAAACTCATAAGTAAGCTTGATATTATTGTAACAGAAACTCACACACTTATTTAAATTTTTGGAACAAATATTCAAAATAAAGTAAAACGACAAAGGGGACGATCATGGAAAAAGTCAACCAGTATGTTTAGACAAATGTAATCAACATCTCTTATAATGTGTTTGAAATAGAATGTGTAGTTTTATTAAAAATGTGCACTCTTAGCCTATAAACCTCAGAAACTGTGTCATAAAATTGATTATAATGCATTTGCAATAAAACAAAATGTCCTGGATACATTTTTGGTAGGGTTCGTGTTGCTTATTCTTTAGATTTCTATGTTGTGTCATGTGTACTATTGCTTTTCTGTTTGTCTTTTTCATTTTTTTTCAAGCTCTGATAATCTATGTCATAAACTAAGAAACATGATTAAGTTCTGTCTATACAGAGACTTACAAATATTTACTTTCATAATGTATATATAAATGAACAAATAAAGGCAACAGTAGTATACCGCTGTTCGAAATTCATAAATCGATTGAGAAAACATCTGGGTTACAAACTAAAATTGAGGGAAACACATCACATATAAGAGGAGAACTACGACACAATAGAAACACAACATTAAAATGTAACACACACAGAAACGAACTATAATATAACAATGGCCATTTTCCTGACTTGGTACAGGACATTTGAATAAAACAAAAATGATGTATTGAACCTAGTTTTGTGGCATGCCAAGCCTCCCACTTTTATGGCAATGTTATAAATAACATTAAAATGACAATATTACATGATAGGACTACAATAAACATATTTATTTATAGTGGATTGGGAAACAAGTTTTGCAACTTATATAAATCCCTTTCCACTTTGCGGTTGCGTGTGCTGCCTTGTAGCGGCATTAGTCTGCTCTTCTTTGAAATCTACAAGGGTCTTCTTAATGTGCAAGAGATATGACTTTCTCTTAACACGATTCGGCCATTTATCGTCCCCTTCTGACGGACTAGTTACATAGTGTCACCGGTTATAAAGGAACAGTGTTATGACAGTAAAGATTTGAATTGAATTGAATTGAATTGAATTGTCAATCTATAAAGAAAAATGTTAAAATTAAGAAAGATTATTAAGCTCTGTTAATCTGTTGATATACAAATAAGTAGAAACAACCCAATATTATCGGACACCAATTGTAATTCCCAGATAATATTAGGTATATGTATATGCAAAAGAGGACAATGTAAACATCAAAAACATATATGCATAAAATTATATACCAACACCGCTTATAAAATGTAACCATAAGTGATAATATATAAAAAATAGCAAAGTTACTTCATATCACTTAAGTTCATCCAAAAAACCGAATTAACCCACCTTTATGTTTTAAGATACCAAATTTCATAAATTTGACAATTTTATTTTAAAAGAGAAAGTGATACCAAAAGTTACATGCAAACTCATTAACTCATAAACCTATGTTTGTTTTATAGTTATGTATAATTTGTCATCTGGCTGAAGATCCAAGCTTGGTGTCAGTGAAGGTGGCACATAAACGGGCCAAGTTTGTTATGGGAAAGAGATATGTGAGGGGGAAAAGTAGAATCACAAACATACTGACTCCGTATTGAAGGCCGTACATTGACATATAATTGTTTACTTTTATAAATTGTTATTTGGATGGAGAGTTGTCTCATTGGCACTCACACCACATCTTCCTATATCTATGAACTCCGACGAAAATTCAAAACGGAAAGTCCTTAATCAAATGGCAAACTCATAAATAAAACACATCAAATGAGTTGATAACCACTATCATATTCCTGTCTTGGTACAGGTATTTTCTTATGTAGATATATCCTTGAATTTAAGTTTAAACATAATTATTCATATTGGATAGGGAATCAATCTTTTACAACTTATATATAATCTTTCCACTTTGCTAGTGTAAGTGCTGCCTTGAAGCGGCATTATTCTGTCCTCTTTCGAATTCTACAAGGGTGTCTTTTACATGCAATAGAAAATTATCTCTCTAAGCACGGATCAGCCATTTATCAACCCTTCCCACGGATTATCATCGTTCCTCGAGATCATACTCGCAACTGGTGTCAAGGAAGAGCAAGAAATTCAGTCCCTGAACCTTTGTGAAAATGAAAATGTTCTTCAAAACCATATATCATGTATATTGCTAACACAATGTTAATACAATATTGAAAATTGTAAACGCATTTGTAAAATGTATGCATTAAAAAGGAATTATTTTCTGATTTATCTACTAGTATTATACATTACATAGTATAGTTCTTGTATAGTATATGTAATATTAGTTTTGCTATATCGAACAGAATGTTGGAAGATAAGCAAGAGAGATGGAGATAGACTTAACACCTTCAACACCAGGAACTTGCGTAGAATCTTTAAGATATATTGGCCAACTATGATATCCAACACAGAACTGCTTCAAAAAACCGACATGTGCAGCATAACCAACACCATTAAGAACAGGAGATGGAGTTGGATAGGTCACATCCTGAGGATGGACCCATGGAATGATTGTAGAATCGCCTTGAAATGGACACCACCAGGAAAGAGATATGTAGGAAGACCATAAAAATTTGAGACGAATGGTAGGCAATGAAAGAACAGAATTTGGATTGAGAACATGGGGAGAATCTCAACAAGCAGCAGCAGACAGACTAAGATGGAAGGGTTCTATTCGCGCCCTATGCGACACATAGCGCTTACGGGAGTTGTAAGTTGTAAGTAGTAATTATAGAACTTAGTTTAGTACGTGTAGCCCTTGCTTAAGTTATGACATAATTTACAACATAAAATTAAGAATGGACATGGGGAATGTGTCAAAGAGACAACAACCCGACCATAGAAAAGACAACAGCAGAAGGTCACCAACAAGTCTTCAATGTAGCAATAATTCTCGCACCCGGGATGTATTCATCACCCTTTGTCAATGTCAACCTCTAAGCTAGATGAAAATTGGTATACGGATACTTTATTTCGCGTTTTATGCCTTTCTTGCCTACTTGCGATTTAATTTCGCGAATTATAAGTTCACTTGGTGTAGTTTGATAAAGAAAGATTAAAGTTTTTGCGACGATTTATACTAGCGTTATTTTTTCACTTGCAAAAATCGCAAAAATAAATCGTTCGCGAAAATGGGTATTTGAGTCCTTTGCGGTTATATATCAATGTATATAACGCCTAGCATTTCTACGTATTTCTAAAATCTTCACTTTTGAAAGAGTAGGTTAGAGCATTCCCATAGAAGTTTATTTAGTGTTGTTTCCATCAACTATTGATAGATCTTTTTTTAGTAAAAACGTATTTCCCCTTCAATTTTTGGATACTCGAAATTTGTCAAAATCTACACAAATTGCAATTTTCTATAATCAATTAATTCAACTCTATACTTGTTTCAAGTTAAATAAACAGACATAAGTCAATCAACCGATGGGAAGTGTTAAAACTATTTAACACCATTAATTTATTAAACGTTTAGTCATAATAAGTCTATTTTTTTTATTTGGAGTCGTGTGTCAAACTGTTTTCATAATTTATTACTTTTTTTAGACATATTTTCTGTTAGATTAAAATCATGTAATATGTCTTGTACATGTAAGATAGTGACGTTAATTATTAGCGTGAAAATATATATATAAGGATGTTGTGCGTGCCTTTATATGGACAAACAATACTTTTAACTGCATGTCCTGACGCAGTTATTCATGTTACTGACGTTGCACTATTTTTAACAGAAAATACCCCTGTCCTTTAACAGAAGGTCCTTATAGAAATGGAAGAACTGTCCACTATGCCCTTACATCAGACCTACGCAAATCTTTCACTCTATAATTTTCGTGGGTATCAATTTTCGTAGATTGGGAAAAACTTACATTTTTGTGGAATTTTTGAAATCATAGCATTGCAAATCCTTGCATACAAAGCCAACAGAAGTTATGTAATTCGTTGCACATTTGAATTTGTGGTTCATCTGTATCGACGAAATCCACAAAAGTTGCTATCCAATAATAATGAATCCACAGTATCTTTTAATGTGGTACCTAACACTACAGGGAGATAACTCTGTAAATTCAGCTAAACGTTTTAACTACGTTGTGTTGTAAAAGGAAAATTAAGTTTCTCAATGATCAAAAAGTCCCCTTTTCCTTTAACAACAGGTCTGCACGGAAAAAACAAAAGTCCACACATATGAGAGGTCAACCATCGACCTCCACTTAAACCCATCTATTGACTTAGACCATGATTTTACTTGCAAAACCAAATTTCTGTCTGTCTCTGGTACAATTATCCATCACTCTACCAACTGAACTAAACGAGAACTCCACTTGCACAGCTGATCAAAGACAGTTCAAATCTTCTGTGTATATGGAGCACGTCTGCACACGTCAATGGTCATTCTATGGAATCTTCATTATATTTATGTATGCAACTAGACATTGATTATGTAACTGCATATTTATATCAAAGTATATGAATATGGTGAATTGGATTGGATCCTCATTTCTGTATTCTATAAATACTTATGCTAGTTTTCTTTCTTTTTACGGTTTTTTTACCAATTGTTCACAATTCTTTATATCCAACACCCCATCATTCTAGTTTCTCTATTTTGAGGACCTATTTTTCTTAATTTGAAATTTTGAGGGCTTCTTTTTGCTATTCTTTATGCATGTTATGTTTAGGCACATTATTATTGTATCACTAAATTCTTCTCTTTTCCATATTTTGTGGGTAAATTTTTATGTAAATTTAGGGTTCAATATTCTATATTCTGTAAAGTTAATCAAGACTCACTATGAAATTGTTAAATTTTCTGCGATACTTTCACTATGAAATTGTTAAATTTTCTGCGATACTGTAATAAATGAAAACGTATGTATCATATCAAAAAATTATTCATGATGCTTATACTTATTACTATAATACATAATTCCTATATTGTGAAGTCTTTATCATCTGTATCAGGAAATAATTCGTAAATATAACTCAACATACAGACATCTTATACGTTCAGGTATTTCACATCCAATCTTTTATAGTAATATTCTTTACAAAGCACACAAATGTCAATGTTCATCTCGAAAGCTTACAAAACCTTTAAACATACTTATTTAGAAGGGATATAGTTACGATATTGTTGTCATGTCATTAAAGATTGCATATTTTGGCTTTAATATTGATTCACTTATAGGGTCAAATGATTGACCATTTCCCCCAATTAGTTTTAATTCTATACGATAAAGAGGTTGATCTAATTCACCTTGAAAATGTGTTTCATGGTCACATTCAAAACTAAAATTTGAAAATAGCGTAATTTATTTTGACAAATCTACGATCATGTATGTTTAAAGGTCATAGTTACATGGCAAATGACTGTAAAAAAACGCAGTATAGTCAATTTCAATATAAAAACGGAGTTTGGCCTGCAACGTTATATTTTCATATGCCTATTCCAATTGGCCGTTTTAGAATCTATAGGACTATGGGTAATTTAATTGTTCGTAACCCAAAATGAAAAACAAAACCGACGTCATTGGTTGGATTAAAAAAAATTTATGACGTTTAAACCAATTATTACATTTTGTGTGCACTTTTGAAAATATTACCCAGAATGGATTCGATTCTGAATCAGTGAAGTAGGCCAAAATAAAATAATGCTGTAAACACAAAGATTTCCCTAACGTTTATTGTATACATTAAATGAAAAAAGTTATCTTATGCAACACATTGCTATTGAAAACAATTGTAATACAATATCCAAAATTCCAAACGCCTTTTTAAACGTTTGCATTGCAGAAAATCCATATTCAAAATTAGTTATTTTCTGACTAAACTTAAATTTAGCAATAATAATATACAATTTGTATGAGGTCGATAAGAGGTTTTATCGACCTAAGAGAAGCATGAACAATGTAAATTTGGGGATTTCTAGAATGTATTTTTAGTAACATGCTGTATGCTCTATGAAATATGTTGTTTTTGACCTACGAAAAACTAAACACAACAGTATTGGCGTGCAAACTGAGTAAATACAAATGTTCATGTAAAGAAAAAGAAATGATGGGTTTGTTTGCAGCAAAGCTAACTTCTGTTAGATTAAATAACTATGTGTTGACATACCGAATGCAATCCAATATCGTGCAAACCCATGCTGTATATTTAACTTTAAAAGGTACACACAGATGAGTTGCTAATATCAAAAGAAAAATTTCGAACTCTGCTTCATACAAAATGTTAATGTCACTTGCTTTAATTTCCCATAATTCAAGAAACATTTTTTAATCCTACATTTAAAATGATCAAATATCAAAAGTATGTATTTCGGCATTATGTTAAAATTGAGTCATCTGGTTTATTTTAGTGTCTATTTCATGTATTACCGGATTTGTTATCACATAAGCAACACGACGGGTGCCACATGTGGAGCAGGATCTGCTTATCCTTCCGGAGCACCTGAGATCACCCCTAGTCTTTGGTGGAGTTTGTGTTGTTTATTCTTTAGTTTTCTATGTTGTGTCATGTATTCTGTTGTTTGTTTCTCTTTTTCATTTTTAGCCATGGCGTAGTCAGTTTGTTTTAGATTTATGAGTTTGACTGTCACTTTGGTATCTTTCGTCCCTCTTTTGAAAGATAGGAGAAAGATACCAAAAGGACATTCAAACTGTTAAACGAAACAAATTTGACATTTTCATGGCAAAACAAAAACAGATAATGATGATAAAACAAACAACAGTACACACAACACATAACACATAACACAAACTAGACATCGCGAACTCCAACGAAAATTTCGGAAGAATAAGCAGGTCCCGCTACATATATACCCGTCGTCCTGCTAATATAAATGGCCGATGATAAATTCACTTCGGTAGTTTAACTTAAAGGGGCACTAGCTACGAGATATATAAAAATCTAAAGTTTGATTTTTTTCTGTTCAATCAATAATGTAAGTGAAATAGTGAAATAACAATTCATTTTTTGCAGCCAAAAATGGTCAATTTTGTCAAATTACGCTAAGAAACATTGATAATTAGTTATTCACTTGCAAGTGAATGAGTCGACCTCTTTAAATCCGTATTCATGTGAACTTCAATTTAACCCCTAGCTGGAGATTGATAACGCATGCATTGTACGTGTACTGGTTATTTAAAGAAAAAGAATGTCAACAATGAAAGTGAAACTACGGTTAATCATTTGATTACTAATTCGATGCACATAAAATCAAAAACATCTATTTTTAATCTATGAAATAAAATCAAACAGACCTATAAAAATCCGATTGCACGTGTTGGTTTAATCTATTCATATCTTTATTTATGTTTACATCGCTTATATGGTCATCTGAGGTCAAATCGATAGTTAATTAGATGGCGTCTGGACTAAAATACACACGAAACGAACCTATATATTATCTACCCCCAGCTCTGTAAACTGTTTATTTTAGACTTTTGATAGTTTGGATAAATGTTTTACATTGTTATAAATCAAATATGAGAATTTGAGTCAAATCGGTGACCATGAATTTGGCAGCTAGTGCCCCTTTAACAATTTAATCCAAAGGTTTATACGAACGTGTTAATTTATGTTTTTTTTTAACTATAATAACGAATTCAATCTTTGCTAACGAGGGCGTTTAAATATCAAATGAACTTTAAGCATTGTATTTAAACATAGAATCATATTCAAAACAGTGTAGCTGTGGCCATTGATTGACAACTTTAAATTATCCCTTTGACTGGGGCAGATTCGGTGAACGTATGTCTGTAACGACAACTGCTCACTACTTACTTATTATAGATTTTAAACTGTGGGGTCACCACAGGTTCTTAACGCCTTTAATATTAAAATAGTTCGAAAAATTAATCAGGAATAACTTTATGTTTTGATTTATATTATTGATATAAATCAAAACATCGTGGGATTCTTGATTAGTTTTTCTAATTTCTTTATTTAGGTGTTGAGAACCTTTTGTGACCCCACAGTTTAAGTGCCTTTAACAAGTACATAGTGAGCGTGGTTATTACAAACGTTCACATAATCTGGCCCAGTCGATGGGATAATTTAAGGTTGTCAATCAATGGCCACAGATACACTGTTTTGAATATGATTCTAAACGTTTAATTATATACTAATTCACACCCGCATACACTTGCTATGTATGAGAGGTGTACTAGCAAACCTAAGTTTGGAAACAAATATCTATCTCCGAACAGTGACTTCCGTTGTTTACATTTTTGAATGCTAATAATTAAACAGACCACCAGTGAGATATAATTAAATGTCATCGATCGGAAATCTTGGAAAACAAAACACCCCCTCAAAAAAAGAGAGAGAACTTGCATAGAAAACTAAACATTAAACCCCACATTCCGCTAGTAATGAATATAACCATTTTCTATATGAAAAAAAAGGATCAATTGGGTTCTAAAATATATAAAAAAAAGAAGAGAGAAATTGGTAAAGAAAATAAAGATAAGAGAACAATAGGCCTACAACAACAAATTTTGAATAAAGAACACAACAGATACAGATAAGTCTGGTTCATATTTTACTCAAATCCATGAATTAAAAATGGTTGGTTGAAAACAAAACTTTGCAACAAAAGTGTTGAATTCAGCTCCCAATTGTAAACTTATCATTTCTATGTAGAAACAGGCCAGCAGCGCCTTCATACTGAGTATATATCCCCCATTTGATACGATGTTTTAGGACTTGCATTCCTTATTTTTATTTTCTTGATGGAGAGTTGGTAGTACATGAAGGAAGTTATTAAACCAAAGGTTCCAAGTGGTATACATGTAGTTGAAATCATCGCGTCGTAGATTTACGAACCCCATCACGAGTTGATTGACCGTTATGGGATATAACACAGATGTCGAGGAATCTGTTTCAAATGTCGTTAATACAATACCGTACTCTTTTTCCCATAATGTGATCTGCCGACGAATCTGTTCCAAATGTCGTTAATACAATACCGTACTCTTTTTCCCATAATGTGATCGACCGACTTAGTCATCCCGTTCAAAGCTTGTGCTTACGAACGCATCAAGGATCTGCCTACCCTTCTGGAGCAGGATCTGCTTACCCCTCTGGAGTACCTGAAAACTCCCCCAGTTTTGGTGGGGTTTCTCATTGCGCTGTCTTTAATTTTCTATTTCGTCTTTTGTGTACATTTTCGTTCTTATTTTGCTGTGGCAGTTTAATTTCACTAATGAGTTGGAACGTCTATTTTATGTTTCAGTCTCCCTTTTTGTAAGTTTAACTACAAGTTTTACAAGTTACTCCTTTTTCAATGCTGCACTATAACATACATATGTTCACCACCAGTGGTACATGGATAACCGTTTTATTAGGGAACATACCAATCGACTTTTGAACAAAGAAATTAAGGCACCTAATTTGAAGAGCAGACAAAAAATGACCGCAGCTGCAGAAAACAATTTCAACTATTTCTGTTAGAACCGATACGACTGTTAATTGACAGCTTCGAGAGGACAGTGGACTTTTCAACTGTTGTCATAAGGACCTGCTGTTGAAAGCGTGATCACCCCAAATCGTCTTTTCAGAATCTAAAGGACTGTGGGTAATTTCATAGTTCGTACACCAAAATGAAAATAACGTTACGTCATTGATTCAATTTCCATTGTATAGTACGTTTAACCAATCATAACGTTTTGGTGTACGCTTTTGAAAATATAACCCAAAATGCATTAGATTCTGAAACGGCAAATTGTTGATTTATTTTCGGTTATACTCTACATAACTCTCATACATACCTTACCCGTTTTTTAAAACAGAGTATGACGAAAATTCGTCATCAATTCTGATAATAGATGAGGCCTCAAATGGTTGCTATCGAAACAACCAGTATGACAAAAAAATGTAATAACTTAATTGTGATAAATGGTTTTAACACCTCCCAAGGGTTCTTTACTGACGTCTGTGTTTATATCTTAGAAAATGGCCTACTTACATTTGTTCAAAGCTAGAGAGCTGAAAACTGAACCTTTTGCAGATGTTTTAAACTTTTTTTGTTTCCAGAAATTGAAGGTAGAATACATTCTTAAATATAACAAGATTCTATCAGAAGTTAATAAATCAAATTCGTTCAAAAGGTTAGATTTTAAGTCACTAAAAAGGCTCAAGCCAACAATTCGGGACCGGGTTGTATGAATATAAACAAATGTTTCCTAAGGAGGTTTCTTACAAAAAAGAACCTTAAATAAATAGCACAATTCTTCTAACTTAAAGGTCAACTTTGATTGAGGGTGCTGGATCTCTAGCTGTAAATATATTTCTTAATGTATAAACGGGAATAGAATTCATGTTAGTATTGGACCACTAAATATGGAGATAAAAATATTAGTTCAGTCAGATGATAATCTATTTGGTATATGGATGTTCGATCTGCAATCGAGCATCGATGGGTGCCACATGGTGAGCAGGATCTGTTTACCATTCTGGAGCACATAAGATCACCCCCAGTTTTTTGGTGGGGTTCGTGTTTCTTAGTCTTTAGTTTTATATGTCGTGTCTTGTGTACTTTTATTTGTCTGTTTGTCTTTTTCTTTTTTTGCCATGGAGTTAACGTTGTCAGTTTCATTTTGTCCTTTAATCTATTCGATTAGGATATCTTCTCTGACATTTATTACCGAAAAGTAAACGGAGAAATTCATTGTATGTGTATAATAAATTGCTCTTTTTTCAGATCAAACTTACCGTTTCAGTTCTAGATGTCTTTATAATTTTATATTCTAAACAAAATTAATCAGTAAAACAAATTCCTAGATATTAATAACAAGGACATTCTGAACCTAAACAGACATTCTATCAAACATTTAGCTATGTGTGTTGTCTTGCTGGCACCATTTTTTCTTATTTTAGATATGAACATGATGTATGGAAAAAATCATTAATTATATGAACATGATGTATGGAAAAAATCATTAATTATCAATTTACAGTATGTTTTTAAGATTTCTCCAATTTAATGAATTTTTACTTTATGAATAAAACAAATACAATTGTTCATTGTAAAAGAGGGACGAAAGATACCAAAGGGACAGTCAAACTCATAAATCTAAAACAAACTGGCAACGCCATGGCTAAAAATGAAAAAGACAAACAAAAAACAGCACACATGATACAACATAGAAAACTAAAGAATAAACAACACGAACCCCCCCCCCCCCTCTAAAAAGTAGGGGTGATCTCAGGTGCTCCGGAAGGGTAAGCAGATCCTGCTCCACATGTGGCACCCGTCGTTTGCTTATGTGATAACAAATCCGGTAAATAGTCTAATTTGGTAGGCCACATTCATGAAAGAGAAGGGGATTGTAGATCATTTGTGAAACGGTTATTCCATAACGGTCAACCAACTGGTGATGGCGTCCGTAAAATTTACGAAAGGATGAATTCAACTTCACTATTTGGAACTCTTGGTTTAATAGCTTCCTTGTGAGCAGCAACCCTCTATCAAGAAAATCATGACAGGAAATGCAAGCACGGGAATATCGTATCAATTGGGAGATTTATACCCCGTATGCAGGTGCTGCTGGAATGTTGCTACTTAGAAAATTGTAAATTGACCTTAATCTTTTCAAATTGGAAATAAGACTTAATAGTTATCAAAGGTACCAGGATTATAATTAGAACGCCAGACGCGCGTTTCGTCTAAATAAAACTCATCAGAGACGCTCATATCAAAATATTTATAAAGTCAAACAAGTATAAAATTGAAGAGCATTGAGGATCCAAAATTCCAAAAGTTGTCCCAAATACGACTAAGATAATCTATGGCTGGGATAAGAAAATCCTTAGTTTTTCGAAAAATTCAAAGTTTTGTAAACAGGAAATTTATAACTAGAGGCTCTAAAGAGCCTGTGTCGCTCACCTTGGTCTATGTGAATATTAAAGGAAGCAGATGGATTCATGACAAAATTGTGTTTTGGTGATGGTGATGTGTTTGTACATCTTACTTTACTGAACATTCTTGCTGCTTAAAATTATCTCTATCTATAATGAACTTGGCCCATTAGTTTCAGTGGAAAATGTTAGTTAAAATTTACAAATTTTATGAAAATTGTTAAAAATTGACTATAAAGAACAATAACTCCTAAGTGGGTCAATTGACCATTTCGGTCATGTTGACTTATTTGTAAATCTTACTTTGCTGAACATTATTGTTGTTTACAGTTTATCTCTATTAATAATAATATTCAAGATAATGACCAAAAACAGCAAAATTTCCTTAAAACTAACAATTCAGGGTCAGCAACCCAACAACGGGTTGTCCGATTCATCTAAAAATTTCAGAGCAGATAAATGTTGACCTGATAAACAATTTTACCCCATGTCAGATTTGCTCTAAATGCTTTGGGTTTTGAGTTATAAGCCAAAAACTGCATTTTACCCCATGTTCTATTTTTAGCCATGGCGGCCATCTTGGTTGGATGGCCGGGTCACCGGACACATTTTTCAAACTACTAACCCAAAAAATGATTGTGGCCAAGTTTGGATTAATTTGGCCAAGTAGTTTCAGAGGAGAAGATTTTTGTAAAAGATTACTAAGATTTACGAAAAATGGTTAAAAATTGACTATAAAGGGCAATAACTCCTAAAGGGGTCAACTGACCATTTCAGTCATGTTGACTTATTTGTAAATCTTACTTTGGTGAACATTATTGCTGTTTATAGTTTATCTCTATCTATAATAATATTCAAGATAATAACCAAAAAGAGCAAAATTTCCTTAAAATTACTAATTCAGGGCCAGCAACCCAACAACGGGTTGTCCGATTCATCTGAAAATTTCAGGGCAGATAGATCTTAAACTAATAAACAATTTTACTCCATGTCAGATTTTCTCTAAATGCTTTGGGTTTTGAGTTATAAGCCAAAAACTGCATTTTACCCCATGTTCTATTTTTAGCCATGGCGGCCATCTTGGTTTGATGGCCGGGTCACCGGACACCTTTTTCAAACTATTAACCCAAAAGATGATTGTGGCCAAGTTTGGATTAATTTGGCCCAGTAGTTTCAGAGGAGAAGATTTTTGTAAAATATTTTCTATTAAGATTTACGAAAAATGGTTAAAAATTGACTATAAAGGGCAATAACTCCTAAAGGGGTCAACTGACCATTTCAGTCATGTTGACTTATTTGTAAATCTTACTTTGCTGAACATTATTCCTGTTTACTGTTTATCTCTATCTATAATAATATTCAAGATAATAACCAAAAACAGCAAAATTTCCTTAAAATTACTAATTCAGGGGCAGCAACCCAACAACGGGTTATCCGATTCATCTGAAAATTTCAGGCCAGATAGATCTTCACCTGTTTAACAATTTTACCTCGTCAGATTTTCTCTAAATGCTTTGGTTTTTGAGTTATAAGCCAAAAACTGCATTTTACCCCTATGTTCTATTTTTAGCCATGGCGGCCATCTTGGATGGTTGGCCGGGTCACCGGACACATTTTTCAAACTAGATACCCCAATGATGATTGTGGCCAAGTTTGGTTTAATTTGGCCCAGTAGTTTCAGAGGAGAAGATTTTTGTAAAAGTTAACGACGACGACGACGGACGACGACGGACGACGGACGACGACGGACGACGGACGACGACGGACGACGGAGGACGGACGACAAGTGATGAGCTAAAAATGACCACAGTATTGATATTCATGTCAACACCGAAGTGTTGACTACTGCGCTGGTGATACCCTCGGGGACGTAACGTCCACCAGCAGTGGCATCAACCCAGTGGTGTAAATAGTTATCAAAGGTACCAGGAATTATAATTTAGTACGCCAGACGCGCGTTTCGTCTATATAAGGCTCATCAGTGACGCGCATATCAAAATATTTATAAAGCCAAATAAGTTAAAAGTTGAAGAGCATTGAGGATCCAAAATTCCAAAAAGTTGAGTCAAATACGGCTAAGGTAATCTATGCCTGGGATAAGAAAATCCTTAGTTTTTCGAAAAATTTAAAGTTTTGTAAACAGGAAATTTATAAATTCTTCTTTTTGTGCCCCTTCTTCTCTTTTTTTTTTATTTTTTGGCTCAATTTTCTTTATTCTGTTACATTACTTGTTCTTGCTATTGAAATTTCTGTATTGTAACTTAAAGATTGTAATTCGCCTTTTCAGAATCTAAAGGATCATGGGTAAATTCATTATTTGTACCCAAAAATGAAAATAACGTCACGTCATTGGTTGAATTGCCATTGTTGTTGACATTTCTAACCAATCACGACGTTTTGGTCCACACTTTTGAAAATATTACCCAGAATGCATTAGATTCTGAAACGGCGAATTGCAGTAACTGATTTCGTATATTTAAGAGACTAGTTCCTATCTTCATACTTCAGTACAAGCGCCATAACTTCAGAGCTTTAATGTCTTTTAGGTCTTTCACCTCTCTTTCGTAATAAGAGGGAAATGTTCAAAAGAAAGCGTTAACCAGTGTTTTTACTTATTTAACAGATTCCTACGTTGTACACGATGGTGGTTATATATTAAATGGAAAACAAAGCAATGACTTTGAGTTTTTAAGTTTATATAAACATTTAATCATTTATCAATTTACACTTTCATATAGTTCATATAGATATAAGAAGATGTTGTATAAGTGCCAACGCGACAACTCTCTCATCCAAGTCACAATTTGTGAAAGTAAACCATTATAGGTCAAAGTAAGGTCATCATCACGGAGCCTTGGATCACACCGAACAGCAAGCTCTACGGTTTGTTTTTTTTTTATTTCCGAAGACGGGAAAACTTTGGAAATAAAATGTTAACACCCGAACAGAAAATCCCTGTGTTAAATAGATGGATACTTATTTGTCAGTTAATAACAAAAGGCTGCAAATAAAAAACAAATATGTCTAGATTGAATATATGAAATATAATTGTTTTGCAAATGTTTCTATTTATATATTTTTTTTTATCTTAAATGCCCTTGTGGTATCCTTATTAAAGCCAAAAAAAAAGTACGTGTGTTAACTGTCACATGCTGAAAAAATAGGGTAGGTAGGTAGGTAGGGGTTTTTAAATTTATTTTAATATTTTTACATTGAGTCTATAACATTTTGACTTTAACAGTGCTTAATAAAAAAAAATGGTCAAAAAAACTTTAGGTAAGGCAGGGATACAGTAAACATACTGGGTTATAATGTCTTTATGCTACTCTAATTTAGTGAATACAATTTCGTATTTCGTATTTCGATATTATTTTTCAAAACCAAAGTATGCACTTTTGAAAAAAATGGGGATAATATAAATCAAAACTACGCAACAATGGTATTCATACTCAAGATACATATATAGAAATAGGAAACTGACTGAAGGAAACTACGCGATATTATTGTTTGTTATTTCAAGAGTTTAATTTGAAACACAGTATTGCTCTGTTTGTACTTTGAGTTTGAACAACAATTAGTCATCGACTGCGCAAGGACTTTTCGTTAAAAACTTTCATCGTCGTCGTCAATGATGTTGCCGCAACCAAACAATAAATACATATGATCATAATGTTGTTCAAACTTAAAGTACTCACAAAACTACTGTGAAAACACCGCGACATTGTTAATTAAAAGGAGCACTAGCTGTTAAATTCATGGTCACCGATTTGACTCAAATTCTCATATTTGATTTATAACAATGTAAAACATTTATCCAAACTATCAAAAGTCTAAAATAAACAGTTTACAGTGCATGGGTTAGATAATATAGAGGTTCGTTTCTTGTGTATTTTAGTCCAGACGCCATCTACTTACCTATCGATTTGACCTCAGATGACCATATAAGCGATGTAAACATAAATAAAGATAAGACTAGATTAAACCAACACGTGCAATTGGATTTTTATAGGTCGGTTTGATTTTATTTTATAGATTAAAAATAGATGTTTTTCATTGTTTTTAACCGTATAAGAATGATTTTATGTGCATCGAATTAGTAATAAAATGATTTACCGTAGTTTCACTTTCATTGTTGACATTTTTTTTTCTTTAAATAACCAGTACGCGTACAATGCATGCGTTGTCAATCTCTAGCTAGGGGTTAAATTGAAATTCACATGAATACGGATTTAAAGAGGTCGACTCATTCACTTGCTAGTGAATTACTAATTAGCAATGTTTCTTAGCGTAATCTGACAAAATTGAACCTTTTTGGCTGCAAAAAGCGAATTGTTATTTCACTATTTCACTTACATTATTGATTGAACAGAAAAAAATCAAATTTTAGATTTTTTATATATGTCGTAGCTAGTGCCCCTTTAAACTAAAATTAAACAGAAAACTGTGAGGGATCGGAAATAACGGGATACAATTTACAAAATCAAAGTATACACTTAGAAATGCATTGGGATAATGTAAATAAAAAATACGCGACAATGTTATTAAAACTCATGATACAAATATAGAAAAGGGATACTGTGAAGAAAAACTACGCGATATTATTGTTAAAACTAAAAGTAAAATTATAAATCTGGCTTACTCAGTGGGAAAACTCCGCGTCATTGTTGTTCAAGCTAAAGTGCAAACAAAGCGACACTGTGTTTCTGTCTCAATAACAAAATATAAACCTAGAATACTGGGAAAGAAAACCACGCGATAGTGCTATTCGAGCTCAAAATACAAACAAACAACTGTGATACTGTGAATCAAATTACAACTGCGAGATATTTTATTGTTCAAACCAAAAGACAAAAAAAATAAAACTGGGATACTGTGTAAAACAAGGAAAACAACGCGATATTATTGTTAAAACCAAAAGTTCAAAAGTACTAGATTTGCACTTGAGAATGAACACCAAAATTTTAATCCGAAACTGGTATCCTCTGAATATTAGTATAAATTGAAGACATTTTCAAATTTATCCTTTCAGTTTAGAATTTGAAATTGCCTCTTTCTCTTTTAAACGCCAGAAAATAACTTCATGTTTTCCTTTCAACCATATTAATTGGACAGTACGGCCAACAACATAATCTGTAATATCGAACACAAATACAACCTAACGCTTTTTAAATTCTAATAGTTTTTCAAACACTGCACTTTGGTTCAATTAAGTAAGCCAATTTTACAATTCATACAAGTTTTTAAAGTTAAATAAGGGACTCAGAGGCGGATTTAGGGGGGGCAGGGGGCCCGCCCCCCCCCCCTTTTTGTGAAAAAATTTGGTTGCTTATATAGGGAATCATTGAAGCGTGACTGGAGCGGGCCCCCTCTTAGGTCAGTCAGTGGGCCCCACTTATGAACATTTCTGGATCCGCCACTGGGACTGGTATGGATAATTTAAGGGATAGTATCAGTATTGACTAATTCTCCTCAAACAAGGTAAGACATGTAATACTATAATTGTGTTAAGTATGTGATGTGAAAGATAAAAAAAAAAAAGAAAGAATATTAAATGTAAGAATGAAAATTAAAAAAAATATACAAGTTATGTACCAAAGCCACTCTGCTGTGTTGGGGTGGTGTTCTCGAAAGTATCCTAAGATTCGTCATAAGTCATAGATAAGACCAATTTTAGGATGGACTTAGGATCAATTTAGGACACTCTTAAGTTGTGTCTCGAAGCTATCTCAGACGTATCTTATGTTAGGACGTCATAAACATATCCTAAGGCGAAATTTTAAATCGTCAAATTTATTTTTTGATAAAACATTTAATAATGACTAAACCAATTAATAAAATTGTTTAGGAATTTTATAATTACAATTAAAGAATTAAATTCCATGATTTTAAATGTAATACTAAAATTATACCAAAAAGGATTGTAATTTAAACTGGAAAACAACTTGTTTTGAAATGAGAATTGAATTGGTAGTGTAATCGTAAAAACGAAGTTCAAAGTTTAAAATCATACATTATTTCTTTATATATATACGAGTCAAAACCGATGGTGCGTTTCATTTCATGTTAATTTTCAGGTAAAAAAGTGAACAAAAAGCGAAATCCAAACTTTATTATGTTAGGATGAAGATATGATGCTCCTAAGACATCTAATTAGGTGTCCTAAAGTTAGGACGAAAACTGCGATGTATCGTAAATTAAGAGAGCTTCGAGAACACGACTTAGGATAAATACCTGTCATAAGATGGACTTAGGACACGTCCTAGTCCTAAGATAGCTTCGAGAACACCATCCCTGAAGTTTATCGACGAAGATGTTGACAGTTGGTCTTCTGTTTAGAGTAAAAAAAAAACCGTGAGTAAGTATTCAGTAAAATGTAAAATTGTCAGTGACAACCACTGCCATGCTGTAATATAGAAAAGCAAGAGTTATCGCGCTTTGAACCAGGATTCTTTTTTGTTTACATAATACCAATAATCACTACCGAACTAAAAGAGCATTTTTTATGTCTTACGAACGTCAATCTTTACTTGTTGCAAATAGTTCTAATTTAGAGCAGATTTCACTGATAGTCCAAACCTTAAATGATATCTGCCGATTTTACCCTGAAACAGCTTTTGACTTCAGGTATACCCAAATATCGTATATGTTAAATGATTTTACTATAAATCAATTTTTTACCTCCTAGGTCGAATTGAAATAAAAAAGAGTTGTTTTTTATTTCAATCCCAACCTTATTTGAGTAATGCTATTAAATTGATTGAAAGGTATCCCCTGGCCCTAGACCGCTCGACAGAACTTTGTGAAACTTTCACAGAATCATACTTACATACATGTATTACACCGATGCTTCTACTATTCATTTCTTTATCTGAAGTATTTTTGGAGTTTACTCTGGGATGACATGGACAAGTAAACCTTTATATTCGATTGTCCTCCTTAACCCCAAATACTAATTTAAATAAACTTTCGCCGAATCCTAACCACTTAATGCATTTACACTTCACATTTCTTTTATTCAAAATATTTGTTAGGGGAGGGTCCTTTTACCAACTTGGACTTGGCTAGCAACGGGAATTGTTCTTAGCTTTTTTTGTAGTACCTCTAGTGTGTAGTTGCTTTCGTATGCTATACATACATTATTTTGTAACATTAAAACGATAAATTGACCTTTAATTTTAAAATATCTGAAAAGGGGGTGGATAATTATTTCGGAGGGGTATCAAATGTCATCTTTTAGGGGTTTCAATTGGCTGAGAATATATCTGAGAGGTTCCAATCATCGGAGGGATTGAAATTTGCCTGAAAATTTTCTTAAGGTGGTACCTAACACTTTCACTAAAATTAATTTGGCTAGTTTAATTGTAATTAAATTTTGACAAAGTATTTACTTTGACCCTTTAACAAAAATAAAAAAATTTCAAAAATTTTGAACCAACCGTTTTGTCAGAAAAAATACACTGGTTATATATAGCAGTTTGACAAACACCAATTTTGATAATTAAGAAGCTTAATATTCCCTATACAACACAACGTAATTAAAACGTTTAGCCGACTTTACAGAATTATCTCCCTGTAGTGTTAGGTACCACCTTAAATGGGTCTTTGGTAACTATTGAGTCTACATGAATGTCGTACTTGACTTTCAGCCTATGTCGTCTGGACTTTAGCTGGCCTGGTAAAAACAAAGAATTTCAAAATAACTAGATTTTATTATAACTGAAATCTCATGTACAATTTCAAATAAATACATCTCTTGTATACAAATTCGCATGGAATATTGAATATTTATAAAATAAATAACATTTACGCAATTAATGTTTACTGCATATTTTCACTTAAAAACATCTATATTAATCGTTATGTAATAAACTAAAAACGCTCATTTTAAATAAATAAAACTAAATAAATAAAACAAATATAAAAAGTAAATGTGAAAGGTAATTTTCCTAAAAAGTATGCTTTAAAATATTAAATATGAATTACCTGGTAAAAACGAAGAATTCCAAAATAACTAGATTTTATTATAACTGAAATCTCATGGCAACTGACGAATAGCCCAAAACATTAGCTTAAAAAGGTCGTTGCTCACGTGCTTAGAGATCCCAGGTTTTCTTCGTTTTACCAATGAAAATTCTCGTAACATAATTTCGTAACTGACCACAACATTTTAATTGGTCACTCATAATTTTGTCTTGTCAACCATTGTTAAATTAATATTTATAAATTATTATTTACAAGCTGTTTCAACAACTTAATGGAATGACTCAATGCATCGGTTGTTGTTACTTGTTTTAAAAATGTGTTAGATTTTGTATGTACCTTTAGCATGAAAAAAATAAAGAAAATTAAAACATTTAAGAATTGAATGCTTCTTTTTGTAAATTTATTGGGGTGTAAAAGCGTTGACCGAAGTACATTTTTCTAAAAATATACGCACGGTCAACGCTTTTACAACCCTATAAAGTTACAAAAAGAAGCATTCAATACTTATAATTACATTTTTTAGCTATGATTATGAAAACACGAACTTTATATATTTTATTATTTAATTCACCTGTGCACTTTATTGTTGGAGCACGTGTTATCATGAATGAAAAGTTGTATTGAGCAATGCAACTGCTTACGGAATAACACGTGATGTGCAGTTAGCCGATCAGAATAAAATATATATTATAATGAAACATACATCTAATGTAATTATTACCACGTACATTAACTTAAGAAAATGGCTGTCACAAACTATTTGATAAAAAAAAAACTGTTGAATTATCTTTCTTGGAATTACGCTTCTAAATAATAATAAAAAAATGTTTGTATATTGCTTACTTTATTAGCTTCATACGATATGCGTAATAAGTTACATTTCAAGGGCAAAATATTTAGCTACGATGAAGGACAAATATCATTTAAATTATATTGAGAGGTGAATGAAAATATGATGAAAACAGAATGGTTGTGTAGTGAAAAGTATAATCCTTGATCTCATGAGTAACCAATATATTGCGTTTCCTTTTGTAACGATTTAAAACGTCTGGTTATAGAGAAAATAATCATCTTGCTATTAGGTAGACCAATTCATTTCACGCTTGGGCCATTTTAAAAATGACTTATAATCTGTTTTTGAAATTAAAAGTGCGACAACCGCAAATGCGTCTGTAATTCAGTGGTAGTTGTCTTTTTTAATGTCGTATTTCTTTTTCGTTTGTTTGTTTTTTTTTTTCATTTTTAAATTAATGTTTAACGTTTTGTTATGGTGGGACATTTTAAAGCTTTCTATAGGCGTTTTAGGATTAATCTCATTGTTGAAGGCCGTAAGCAGGCATTTTGTGATTGTGTCATTTGGTTGCTAGTGTATAGTTGTCTTATTGACAATTATACCACATTTCCTTCTTTTATACTGGGAGAATTTCTAAACATTATTTTGTATCTTTTAAACCGATTGATAAATGCTTGCCAATATTTTGGCACATTTTGAATGAAAAAAAAGTTTAAAGACCTTCTTAACCAAAACGAGATTTCTATCGGCGGTAAAGCTATTTTTCATATTTCATATGCCATGTTATATATTTTCTTATTGGACGTCAGTAGATACAAAATTTACAGAAACATGTAAAATTTGAAATATTTTATAAAAAGTTGAGTGACAAATAGTAAAGCAAGGTAACACGTTAGACCTATTGATTACATGCACGGATATATGAAGTGTTACAAGAATATAAAGAAAATCTATGGCAAAAAAAAGTTTCATCATTTCGAATTCAGGAGATATTGGTAATTTTGTCAGCGACTTTCATGTGCCTTATAATTATTGGTTGATGTATGCTTGGTACCATTCGCTTTACATTCAGAGGGAAATACCAGTTGCGTATTCAGAACAAGAGCAAGCTAAACATACGTCCAAAAGGTAGGCTCTGAAACGTCAAGTAGCAACTTTCATGTTGCTACCTTTTATAGCTTGCTATGCGGTATGAATTATACTCATTGTTAAAGGCTGAATGGTGACCTTTAGTTCTTAACTTCTATGTAAATTGGTCAATGGGGAGAGTTCTCACATTGCATGGCAATCATACCAAATATTATTTATATCCAGGAAAAGAAACTATTAATAATGTAAACAATAGATGGGCTAAACGCTCTGTGTCTTTAATTTAAATGATATCGACACCAAATAAAGCATATTTATTTATATATTTATGTATTTATGTATTCATTTATTCATTAACTTCAAGGCGGGGCAACAGGCCTGAAGGTAGGGTATTTTTTTACTGTCACTTGAAGACAATGGTGCGTTGGATGGAGATAAAAAGTTTTATTTTGCCTGAGAATAGCATCTCTCAAATACAACAGTTTTTAATATCTCTTATATAATGGTTTAAATTAAAGGTTCATCAAATAGTATGGTTTATAATCTTATAGTGGTTTAAATTACAGGCAATATATCAAACTCCGAAACAGTGGTGACAACATGCTTCGCTTCTTTGTATGGAGATTGGCTATATATGGGTCGTTTTCAAAAAATGTCGAATTTTCAGTACACCCATGCTAACTTTTTTATTTCTAATGGAAATTTCAGTTGTAATGGTTTAAATGAAAGCTTGTCGGATTTGTGATTCAGAACATTAATAATAAACACACCTTACATCTATTTTGATAAGATTAAACTGCATTTAAGACCCATTTTGGGGGTATTTGTCTGCGTACAGTGTCAGAAAAACACATTTCAAATGATTTTTTTGCGATTTTCTGATCGCCTTGATATCTACAAAAGGGACTTTTTAAGAACGTTAAATATTATTCTAACGAAAATTCGTAGCTTCTATTTCACTGTATGTAACATATTATCTACAAACTAAATTGAATCTGCGTACAGGAGGTTCATGTCTTTCCTGTTACCGCTACTTATATCAGCTGTGAAATTAATCTCCCTATGAATATTGAATCAGTCAGTGTTGATTTCAAAAGTGCAAAGTAATCTTTACATTTAAAACGCCTCGTTTCTTGAACGACAGTGTAGAGAAAAGAAATTTCAAGACATTTAGTGAAAAAAATATAGCGTACTTTTTTTTATGTCTATGCTGTTACCACCAATTTTGATTAAATACACCAACAGTATATTTGTAAAAAGTGCAATAACGTGTTGGAAACCAAATTCACAATAGAAAAACATAATCACTTCTCCAAAGGGAGTAGTTATTTCACAACAGCAATCAAAAACGAAGAAATTTGTCTATCCTGTTATGTCTATCCTGTTACTATGGTTGCTATGGTTACAGTAACAGCATAGACAATTGTAGACAAAAACGTCGTTAATTTTTTTATCTTAACATATAGGTGCAAAACGAATGAAATATTTCGTTGTTTGAAGTCATCTTCAGGTTATAACGTCTTAATCTTCCCAATTAAGCATTCGCAGGTGCAATACTGATATCGGTAACAGGATAGACAAAAAGGTAACAGGATAGACTTTTATATATTAATATATCAGAAACGTACGTTCCTGTTACCAATGAAATATAGAGAAAAGTAAACTAACTTATGAGGGATTTACTTGATGTTGGGTTTATTTGAAAGGGTGAAAAAATGCCGAACAATATAAATTGCTATCTTAGACTTGCATTACTGGTGCTAATTTTTACAACCTTTGAAAACCAATTTTTAGAGGCATTTTTCAGTACAACCTGGAAAATTGGCAAATTATCTATTATATTACAGAATGAATATATATAGAAGTTTATTCTCTTGAAAACCATCTAATTGTCTACGTAAAACAAGCTTAACATTTTATCTTAACCTTTTCTTAATAACCCAAAATTTCTTTTGAAAATGGTAACAGGATAGACAAAATAATGTACCACCGATCAAAAAATGTTATAACATATTCTTGTATGACATCATTAAGATTGCATCTTTTAATATGTTGTTCTTAAAGTACTGTTTGTTATGATTTGCTTATGTAGAGGGTTGTTTGAATAAGTAACTTTTAATAATTTTTTCAATTTCAAAATTCGACATTTTTTGAAAATGACCCATATATAAAATTCATAATTTTATAAAATTTGCAATATAACTAATCGTGACTGCGTTCTATTAACCTCTATTGTAACATCACTAAAACGAGACAATAAATCTAATATAAAATTTATGGGAAAAGTTTTTGATATGGTGCAAATTATACATAAAACAGACAAAACTTCGCTCGGGACAATTTATCTCAAATATGGTTATTACGCTAATGGTTGGTGATTCCCGAGCTGTCAGATTGACATTTAACTATAATACCCACAAGTAATTCGCCTAATTGTCTTTTATGTAGGAATTGAAACACGAGATTAAATTCGATAATTGTCAAAATTGAAGCAATTTTCTAAATAATTGTCGATGATTAGTCACATAATCTGTTATCGTGGTAATTTTACAAATTGTTTCATCCGTTTATTATATATCTGAATTCAGTAAAATTTATCCTTATTATTGTTGGTACAGCATTTTACATGAAAATGCACAATAAGTTTATAAAATAAGTTTTTTTCTAGTAAAAATCAGCAAAATGAATCATTAATATTTTATATTAACATGCAAACATTTAATTATCAACAGTAAATGTTATAAACTAAATGAAATAATTGATAGTGGAATATTATGTTAACAAACAAGTTACTGAATCTTGTAAATCTGTTCGAGCGGTGCATGCGAGTTTGGGACAGTTGAAAACCATCATATATATAGTGAAAATAACTTCATTAGATATCTGCAGTTTCATATCCTATTTGATGTACATCATTCTGTTATTTTTTAACTTTATAAAAATTACATAAGGGGTTAGATGCTTGCCTTAAAATCAGAAAATATTGTTTCAGTCAGGGCCTGGTCCATCCTAAGTACAACTATAAAATGAGATGTGGTATGATTGCAAAAGAGACAACTATGATCCGTCAAAGTTCAATCGAAGTGGTTATAAGCAATTGTAGCCATGCACCTTATGTCATTCAACAATGAGACAACCCTATCCCGTATATTCGGCTACATTGTACGTAAGGCATGCATTGAACTATGAGAAAATCCCATACCGTATATATTCGGCCATAAAAGGCATGAAAATGTGAAGCAATTCAAACGAAAAATATAAGGCCTTGTTATTAACAAACCAATTAACGAAAACAAATATGACTGACATGAACCAACGACGACCACTGAAGTACAGGCTTCCTTATAACGTCCATTGTATTTTAGTATTTCTTAATAGAAAAGATGATCAAAGCCTTTGAATTAAGAGCTTTTGAAAGAGTACAGCTACATGTATACAGACAGGTTCACGAAAAATCATTAAAAAAATAATTAACCGAAGCTTGTCAAGTGAAAGACCATTTATCTTCAAAGAGTTGGTATGCTTTTTACTATTCGGTCCAATATTAAAATATCAACCCAAACACACATCGTAGACAAAAACACCAATACCATGATAATCATTGATTCTGAATATTTTTTAGATATGCTCAGAAAATCATGATAATTTTCAACATGATCATCTCTTGCCATACATGTTTTCTCAAACTGGATAATATCAAACTTAGTACTTACTTACTGTACATGTACTGTACTTACTTGGGAGTTTGGCTCCTCCGGGGAGCATAGGCCATTGACGAACTCTCTCCATCTAACTCGATAAAGTGCCAGCTTTTCTAAAGTGTTCTAGTTGTATCCTTGCTGCTTTATTTCAAATTCTGTGTCCCTGCGCCAGGTGTTTCTTGGACGTTCTCGGTTTCTTTTTCCCTGAAGGTTCCACATCAGTGATAAGTGCTTGCCTTGTAATGCTGCTTGTTGGTTTTTGCAGTGTGTGCACAACCTATCCATACCCATTTTCTTTTCTTGATTTGAATGTCAATCAAACTCAATAAGATTTGTTAAGTATTTTAGATTTAGGCCAAAGAGTCGACACATCGTTTAACATTCTAATTATAGACAGTTCGTTGCATCTTGTAAAAATATCTATGAACTCAAAAAGGGGGAGTCGATAAAATCTGACGAAATAAAACGTTCTTCTGGAAAGCAAATGTCCTAATATTCTAGATTTGGTACATAGGTTAACCAGATGCTCCGCAGGGCGTAGCTTTATACGACCGCAGAGGTTGAACCCTGAACGGTTGGGGCAAGTATGGACACAACATTCAAGCTGGATTCAGCTCTAAATTTGGATTGTGATTAAATAGTTGACCCAGCATAGGTTTCTGACACAGAATGAATGTGTTCTAATGAACTTAAAATTTTTGTTTTCTCTTAGAGCAATTCACTATGCTGTTGAATATTAATCCTCTCAAAACAAGAATGTGTCCTCAGTACACGAATGCCCCACTCGCACTATCATTTTCCATGTTCAGTGGACCGTGAAATTGGGGTAAAAACTCTAACTCTAATTTGGCATTAAAATTAGAAAGATCATATCATAGGGGACATGTGTACTAAGTTTGAAGTCGATTGGACTTAAACTTCATCAAAAACTACCTTGACCAAAAACTTTAACCTGAAGCGGGACAGACGGACGGACGAACGAACGGACAGACGGACGGACGGACGGACGCACAGACCAGAAAACATAATGCCCCTCTACTATCGTAGGTGGGGCATAAAAATGTTTGAAGAAATTTTCTTTTTTATTTATGAAATTTCAAATGAGAAAAATTGAACCCAATTTTTTTAATCACATCCCCCTTTCCCTTATTCCAAAACTAATCTCAATTAAAATTTCTAATGGAGTTTGCAACAATAACTACTCATTTAAATACATCATAAAATATTAAGATGTAAAAAAAACTGCTTGTTATCACTGAATGTTATTTATTATAATTTATCAGTTGGTAGTAAAAAGTGAATATACATTGTATATTGTATATAACAAAGATTTAAGTTGATTCTGGACAAAGAAAGATAACTCCAATTAAAAAAAAAATCTTGCTATTGCACAATATTTTGCAATTAGATATTTCTTGCTTACTATTCTGGACAAAGAAAGATAACTCTAATTAAAAAAAAATTTGCTATTTCACAATATTGTGCAATTAGATATTTCTTGCCATTGCGCAATACTGTGCAATTGAAAAGACTTGCTATTGCACAACACTTAATATAATAATTTTAGATCCTGATTTGGACCAACTTGAAAACTGGGCCCATAATAAAAAAATCTAAGTACATTTTTGGATTCAGCATATCAAAGAACCCCAAGATTTCAATTTTTGTTGAAATCAGACTAAGTTTAATTTTGGACCCTTTGGACTTTAGTGTAGACCAATTTGAAAACAGGACCAAAAATGAAGAATCTACATACACAGTTAGATTTGGTATATCAAAGAACCCCATTTATTCAATTTTTGATGAAATCAAACAAAGTTTAATTTTGGACCCCGATTTGGACCAACTTGAAAACTGGGCCAATAATCAAGAATCTAAGTACATTTTTAGATTCAGCATATCAAAGAACCTAACTGATTCATTTTTTGTCAAAATCAAATTAAGTTTAATTTTGGACCCTTTGGACCTTAATGTAGACCAATTTGAAAACGGGACCAAAAGTTAAGAATCTACATACACAGTCATGACAGTTAGATTCGGCATATCAAAGAACCCCAATTATTCAATTTTGATGAAATCAAACAAAGTTTAATTTTGGACCCTTTGGGCCCCTTATTCTGTTGGGACCAAAACTCCCAAAATCAATACCAACCTTCCTTTTATGGTCATAAACCTTGTGTTTAAATTTCATAGATTTCTATTAACTTATACTAACGTTATGGTGCGAAAACCAAGAAAAATGCTTATTTGGGTCCCTTTTTGGCCCCTAATTCCTAAACTGTTGGGACCTAAACTCCCAAAATCAATACCAACCTTCCTTTTGTAGTCATTAACATTGTGTTTAAATTTCATTGATTTCTATTTACTTAAACTAAAGTTATTGTGCGAAAACCAAGAATAATGCTTATTTGGGCCCTTTTTTGGCCCCTAATTCCTAAACTGTTGAAACCTAAACTCCCAAAATCAATCCCAACTGTTCTTTTGTGGTCATAAACCTTGTGTCAAAATTTCATAGATTTCTATTAACTTAAACTAAAGTTATAGTGCGAAAACCAAGAAAATGCTTATTTGGGCCCTTTTTGGCCCCTAATTCCTAAAATGTTGGGACCAAAACTCCCAAAATCAATACCAACCTTCCTTTTGTGGTCATAAACCTTGTGTTAAAATTTCATAGATTTCCATTCACTTTTACTAAAGTTAGAGTGCGAAAACTAAAAGTATTCGGACGCCGGACGACGACGACGACGACGACGACGACGACGACGACGACGACGACGCCGACGCCAACGTGATAGCAATATACGACGAAAAATTTTTCAAATTTTGCGGTCGTATAAAAAAAATTAAGATTGAAACAGGTTAACTGCGAATGGTGTTTCGGAATTTTATTACATTTTCGTAAAATGAGTGCAATGTATTTCCTTCTGGAAAAAAAAGTTAGTAAAATGTAATTGACAAATTTTTCTCAGATTTGCAATTCTTTTGAAAATTTTCAAAGGTATTGCAAATAAATAGATGAAAAATTAAGTTAATGTCGAGTTTTACTACATTTTTTGAATCCTGAAAAAAACCTAGACAGAGTGCCACCCCACTCTGAAGTAACTACATTTATAACAGAGTCAATGCAAAACTTTCTTTGAGATATCATTGTGCCTGGGAGACACAATTGATGCCCCTGCAGATGCAAACTGTTATTTTAAAATAACTATTATAGCATTTAACCGCTTATACCCCAAAAATTGCAAGTTCAACTATCTCTCAAAAGAGAAAATAATAATAAAAATCAAAACCATCACCAAATGCACACCTTCTATATACTGTGGATTTATTTATTTTCGTGGATTTAGGAAAACTTGCATATTCGTGGATACTTAATTTCGTGGTTTTGGCAAAGTCTGCTCACGTATATTACTTAATAAAATTTGTAATTCGTGAACATTTAAATTCATAGTTCCCCTGTACCCACGAAATCCACGAAAATTGGTATCCAACGAATTTTAATGAATCCACAGTATTTACAAACAGCCAGTAAAGTGAAAACTTCCTAGCATTCAAACTGTAGCAGGAGTCATCTGGAAACGCACCTCTTATGCAAGTAAATACTAAAAAAAAATACAAAGTTCAACTATCTCCCAAAAGAGCAAGTATTAATAAAAATCAAAACCTCTTACCACATGCACCTAGTCACACCTTCAATATCTATATAAACAGCCAGAAAAGTGAAAAACATATGATTATTTACAGTTAAACCTGCATTAAAGTTCGTCCATCAATGGCGGAACCAGGGGGTAGGGTAGGTGATCCGGGAGTTAGAACCCCATACACTTTTTTGACGATAAATACATGGGGACATATATACGTCGAACATCACCCCTTTTTTCTCCTCGATTGGATAACTCTTTTAAAAATAGCTGGATTTGCTCCTGTCTATATATATTAAGTAAACACCTGTCTTCTATGGTCACCTTTTCTTCTCCCGATTTAACTTTATCTCAAAGTAATTTGACATCAATTCAAATGTCACCTGTCTAATAAAGTCACTGTTCTCTCCTCCACAGGGTGACCTTTATGAACAGGTCTGACTGTTATTATCATTTTATTGGATAAATATACTATTCAAAGACATATTAGATTATTTCTTTCGATTCCCAAATTTCCGAAAAGAAGGTTCGGTAGTAAGTACTGCTTTTAAAAAGGTCAACCGTTATAGATATCATAACCCTAATTTTTAAAAATAAAAAAAAACCAATATAATTTTAATAAACCTCTCAAGCAAACATTTAAACCTATTTCATTCAGATACATGATTGTATTGATAAAAAGAAAAGCGTAAACGTTTGCTTCACATGAATTACATAAATATATATAATGCGTAGTTTAGTGTAACAAAGTTAAATTTTAACAAATTGATAAAATGTTTCAATGTTAATATTAGAAACTTTCAGGAAGCAACATATTGATTCCGTCCGCTCATTCAAATGGATTCCGTAGCTGTACATCGTAATTCCTATACAGTGTTTTATTTGGTTTCAGAAACCAAAGAAATCTTTCATTTATCCATAGCGAAGTTTGTTTTGTCCCGTCAGGATAGATATGATCTATGAGTTAACAATATTATCTGTATAGAGATGAAAGTCAAAAAGAAAAGGTCATGATATTTATACATACGGTTTCTTTAATGTCAGGGCGGCGTGTTCGATTGTTACTAACCTTTTCATATCTGTCCTACCAAAGCGTCTTTAGTCAAAATATAAGGTCATGGTATTTTGATAAAATGTCAGAACTATACTCATCTTTATATAAATGTTGAATCTTTCATTAGTATGCCATATACCGTATCCTATGATTTTTGGGGAAAACAGTGTTAGATCTGGTGGTTTAAGAGTGTGTACGTTGTGTGCATTTTGGTGTATATTTTGGGTATAACATAACAATTATTTGTGTTTTTGGAATACTTTCTCAATAGTTGTAAATTTGGAATATGTGTTATCTCACTAGTGTTAGTTTTAAAAGAGAATTAAATACATTGTAAGTATATTTTTTTTAAATTTTGCCCCCTTTAAGGTTGATTTTGATATATTTTTTTTAAATCCCGCATGATATTATAATCTATTACCACGATACTGTTGCAGGTGATCGACGTCCATATTTTAAAATGAAGTGTAGGTGCTCGACGCCCATATCAGTAACATTCAAAATTAAGAATCGTTTTGTTTTCAAAATTTATAAACTGACTACAAAGTTATCTGTGAACCATGAACAATCGTGTACTTCTAGAATACTTCTACATTCATTTATCCTGCATTTAGCTAACCATTGTAAGTCATACAACATGTACACAGTCGGAAACCAGGTTGAAATAGAACAAAAGAATCGAAGCTCTCTATTAGAGAAGGCGATAAATGTTTACTGTATTGTTTACTATAGTGACAATTTTTTAAAAAGTTAATAGAAACAAACAAAACTGCAATTTTCTTCTCAATTACGAGGTGTTTTATTTCAAAAACACCATTTGCATAAGTTTTCAATTTATCTAGTACATAGTTAAGCAGAACAATTAGATATCAAGTCGACGACATGGGTATCTTTCAAGTTGGATGACAAAAATGCATAACCTCCGATTTTTTTGAAAAAATTACCACGGACGGAAAAGATATCAATCTATTAGTTCAGTAATTTTCGTGTCTGCCCTTCCATTATGTGACTGAAGAAAAAATTCCAAAAAATAGGTAACAATTGTATCGAAAAGAGAAAATCGAGTGCACCTTTTTATGTTAGGGCGTGTTTGAGTTGAGTATTTTGTCTTGATATCGTTCAAAGTAAGAATATTTCATACATCGTCTCGCTTCAGATTCTATCATTTTTATATATTAAAGCTACAGGTTGACTTTATAACACAAAAAAATAACAGTACTAAAAGATGAAATATATGGGTCAAGTGAAATACCTATCTAATGAGTCACAAAAACAGGGAAGGTGTGTTCGAATAGCTATTTTTTTACTGAAAGTACTTGACGACAGTCTTACAAGTTGGATGATGAAAATGCATATCTTCGAAAAATTCTAATTTTTTGTGTGTGATAACTAGGGTTTATAGTCTTCAACCACTAAAAAAATCTAGTCTGCCCTTCCACGAAATATTTAATTAGATTTTTTTTAAATGTTTATGATTTTTCGAAAATTCCACCTAACAACCGATCAGACAATAGTTTTAAGTTGAATCAATGCAGACAATATCATTAACTGATGCTCATTAGCTAGTTGATACATTTGTCTTTTAAAATATAACTGACATATAAGGATCGTATTGGTGCAATGTGGATAAATTTATCGGTTTCCAAGAGCAAAATTGGTAGCGCGTCATCGCTACAATGGCTTCCATTTTTACGATTGTGAAAATGAACTGGCGTAATGGGGAGATAATTTTGACGAAGTAGGATCCTGACTGTACATAAGTAAATTTTGTCTGTATTTGTACTCATACAGATCAATACAGTCTTCTTTCATCCCGCTTCTATCCATGCTTAGCAAGCGATACTGTTGATATTTCTTTTTGCGTAACAGATCATTTTGGGGTCCTCTTCGCGGTCTGCGTTTAAAATGTCGATTTTTTAATGTCGGGTGTAGATTGGAGGATAAAAACATTATATGTACATTTTGGAATATATAATAAAAGTCTTTGTATTCGCTGCGATACAGGAGAACAGATCGGTGATCCTTGATTTTAGTCCTGTTTCTAAAGCTCGTACAAATAAATTTTATATTTTTCATCAATGTACATATATTTTATATATTTTCAGTCGCAAATATTACATGCAAAACTAAACAGATTTTTTTTAATGCGAACAAAATATCAATCTTTGAACTAAATCTGTTATCCCGATTGCCATTGTAATAATTGTTTTGCTATCGTGTACAGCAATCTAAAAGGAGAGCGAAAGATACCAGAGGGACATTTAAACTCATAAATCGAGAATTCCTTCCTAGAAAAAATATAAAAAATTGAATCAAATATGTGTCTACCTTTTCGATTTGCAATACGATTGGGATTGAGTTTTTTTATGCATTTGCAGTATGGGTATTAATAGGGTGTTCAGACATACTGAGCCGTAAATGACGATTTGAAAGTAAAATTGTATATAAAAGGGGTCTGGATCAGGGTCCTTCATTTTCTTATTGTTTTATTATTTTTTTGGGTCTTTCCTCGATTTTTTATCTATCCTTCTCTATTCTTTATATTTAAGGTTGTACCCAACACTTTCACTAAAATTAATTTGGGTCGTTTCATTTTCATAAAATTTTGTCAAAGTACTTTGACACTTTAATAAAAATATAAAAATTTAAAAAATTCGGAATCAACCGTTTTGTCAGAAAAATTACACTGATTATATAGCAATTTGTCAAACACCAATTTTGATCATTGAGAAGCTTAATATTTCTGTTACAACACAACGTAATTAAAACGTTTAGCTGACTTTACAGAGTTATCTCTCTGTAGTGTTAGGTACCACATTAAACACCCATTATTCTCTATTTTTAGGCTATTATTCTGTAACGTTGGACAATTATTCTCTATTTTATAAAACTTTTAAAGACTCTCACATATAGGAAAAAGTAAAATGTAAAACATACCGAACTCCGAGGAAAATTCAAAACGGAAAGTCAATTATAATCAAATAGCAAAATCAGAATGTCTAAGTGGGTCTCATTGGGGTCTAAGCGTGACGCGGGATTGTCGATTTTTTGTAAGCATGACACGTGAAAGTCAAATTATTGTGCCGTGAAAACGGGAAATGAAGTCTAGCGGGACACGGGAAATGACAAAAAAATGAGAATTGCTTTAATACGTACATAGTGTAAGCGGGATACAGGAATCTGACAAAACAGTAAGCGGAATCCGGGATCAGAACCCCCCAATGAGACCCCCCTCAAACACATCATTCGAATGAATAATAACTGTAATATTCCTGACTTGGTACAGGTATTTTCTTATGTGGAAGAAGTAATTACACCTTACACAGTATTTGGTATTACTCTATTAAATATAAAAGTATTATTTTTACAGCAGTTATACTCAACAAGTTTGAAGTTAATTTTCAGCTTTAGTTATAAATTCTCAATACTAGTACAATAATAATGAGCAATCTTCACCCGGCAACTGACATACTGTTAAAAAAAAATGGCCCAGACACTGCCTCATGCATGTGTTTAAGCAAGAGCAAACTTACACACTTAAGTTACTTCAAACAATTGAAGGAACATAAAAATAATATCATATGGAAAGAAAGATATGAAAAAATTTGAAAATTTATTGCTAAAAAGCCACAGAAAGAAAAATCCATTTTAACACTGAATAATGAAAAGCTTTTCTTGTCTTAAAATCACTAATAAGTTTAGTGGTAATACGCTACTAACAAAGTCCCAGATTTTACGAATTCAATGTATCATATATACCGTACATGTCCAAGTAAACTTTTCTTATGTAGAAGAAGTCATTGCACCTTACACAGTATTTGATTTTACTCAATATGCCGAAGTTTTTAGTTGATAAGTAGCAATTTTGATAGTATTTGTATTTTCTCGATCGGGGAACGATCGATTCTCCTGTTTTTGCTTAATTCTCAAGAAACACATACCAAGAAAAAACAGTAGGCGGCAGAAATGGTGAGGAAACGAATTAAATCAGTATGTTTGAAATTTGATTTTTGGTTACATTTTTGTCCAAATTAATATACATGTAGTCCAATTAGAATCATGAATTTATTAAAACCATGGTTACATTTTTACGGTGAAAAGAGGAGACACATCAATAATATTCATCATCGTAAATTATCATAATGATTGGAAATTAACAATTAAAAAAACACAATTTAAACAGTCTTTGAATGAATTAATACTTTATTCTCTTAAAACAATTGTTGCAGAAAACATATACATATTAACAATATATAAACTTATATAGCATGTGTGAATTACATATACATGTATAAAATAATACTAAGAAGTTTTAACCTGGAGGAACGACCTTCTCTTGGACGTTCTTAATAAATTTACATAGTTTTTCTAATATAATTACATTGTTGGAAGCAAATAGCTGTTCAAACTTATAAATGTTAACATTTTCATGACAAAAAGGGGGAAGCTGATTTATTCTTTCATTAATAAAGTAGCTACATGTCATAATATAGTGGTATTCATCACCGATATCCATCGAGTCACATAGAGAGCACACTCTTTCGCTTCTTGGCAAATTGCGTCATCTCCCGGTCTCGACTGGTAATCGGTGACTACCACATCCAAATTTACAAAGGATGTACATATAATAGGGTGATTACTCTGAGATTTATTTTTCAAAACAAAAAATGAGTTTTAAATAATCTTTGCAGTTATAGTGGGAGCAAGCCTTGGGGATGTTCGCTTATCTGGTTTTTGACTTTTTCGGATAGTAGTAATCCTCTGGTTTCGTCCATGTAAAGTGCAGTTAAATATTTTGCACGCTGACAACTACTTTTCTCTTTATATTTTTACTACAGTATAGTTTAAAAGCAATTTGTGAAAATCTTATACGTTGGTTTTTTTTTTGCCGTTTTTGAAAGATAAAAGGCGCCAATGATATATTAATAATAAATATCAAGAGAACCATTTCCCGCCAACTTTTCAATACATATACGAAAAGCAAGTGACACAAACCATTAAGTTGCGTAAATCAATATAAAACAATGTTTCGAAAAGCTTGTTATTTTGGAATAGACCAGAGAACATCATTAAATCAGTACAATTTGTGGAACTAATTAAAAATTTGATGTAAAATCTCTGAAACGTATATGCACGATGAAAGAACAGGAACGCTACAAATAATATTTAAGACAAGCTGTACCTAAATATGTACAAACAATGTACAAAATGTACATGTTCAATCATACATGCTATTTGATCTGTTCACCAGAAATCACGCCTGCTGAATTCCTATGTGTTAACTAAGTGTTAACTCTTGAATCATAATTGTGAACAAGAAGAGATATGTGTGAATAAAAATAGCCACCTCCATAAACATACGTGTATAACCATAAACAAAGGTACAATGTAAACTTGCGGTGAAGGTGATGATCATTTCATTATTGAATGCAGTGCGGTCACCTACCTATCGTAGCTTACATCCACATCTGCTAATTTCATTTTCAATACTTGTCGCAGGACCAAAAAAAAAGTCAATGGCAATCTAACCACATCTCCTTGTTTTGTTTTTTTTTTTGTTTTTTTTTAAAGCCAACAAAAGGTGAAAAAAATAAAGAAATGTTTTTTAATTAAAAAAATCTTATTCAATGAATATTACAAAATTGAACAAAAATATTAACAAAATGGAACCTGAAAACACACATATTTATTTGAACGAGACCCATTTTACTTATAAAAACCCGATCTCGTCCATAAACATATTTCTATATAATTGTATAGTTTATAATTTACTTTCCTGATTTGGGTTAGTTTTTTTTTTATGAATATACGAATCTGTATTTGATCTGACATTTAATATATACATATTATATGGGGGAAGAATATTTCAAAACATTTAAACTAATTTTCACATTTGCTAAGTGAAAATAAATTGAAATAAAATATATATATATATTTATTTTTGAAATTTAAACAAAAAATCTATATAGAAAGAGGGGGTTTATTTCCAAAGCCATTGTGATACCCACAAATAAAAAAAAAATATGCATTAACATGCTCTGAAAAAAAACCAACAAAAAACAACTAAGCAATCAACGTGTTTTAATACAGTATAGATATAAATACATGTTTTTAAAAAAACATATATTTTCACATCAATTTTGATATTTTTTGTGGATCAAATATATTTACAGACGATCAATACTCGCATTTTTTAATGTTTTATCATGATTTATAATGCAATACAAAATTTTGAAAAAAAATGAATTCATCAATGACGACACAATCGACATTATAAGGCACATTAAAAGTGAAATATTCAGTTTTGCGTGTTGCTGTATATGATATATTTGTTTTTTGTTCATTGTTAAAAAAAATTGAAAGAACATTCTTAATTTTGAGATACCAGATGGCTGTAATAGCGGTTCGTTTCCTCAAATACGCTTAGAGCCGGGCATCTCAATGTCAAGAAACTGTAAAACATTGGTTCGAAGAATAAAAAGGAAGGGCTAAATTCCACCGAATTTATTTCACACCAGAACCATTTTCAAAATTTGTTTCTACAAAATAACCTGAAATCGCAATTTTGAGAACAAAATGTTAAAGAAGGATACTATTAACAAACACAAATTTCTTTTAAAAGTAAAGCTATATATACTAGTATATATTGTCTTTCGTGTATACTTTAAATCATTTGGGTTGGCGACATTCTTCTTAATATCGTAAATATAGAAAAATAATATAATAAGAATTTACAATTTCTGAAATCAAGATGCCTCCAACAGCAACTTGCATAATACGATTTTATGGAAATAAATATTATATTATATTGGCCGTTCGAGATATTTTTGTCAGTAGGGTTCGCCATTTTGACGGAAAATTTAATAATACAGGGAAATAGACCCAACCTCTATTACTTGTTCAACGTGTTGAAAAAAAAGAGACATTTCATATATATATATCCTCGTATGTCTAGACGGTTTTTTTCAAAGACAATTATATTATTTAATAACAAATTGATATGTGTTTTGTTATGTGCATATGATGCATTTTATTATATTTAGTGTCTTAAAGTGTTTTGTCATTCGCGGTTACAATCGTTTAACAATTTAAAAAGTGGTTTGGGTGGGGGTTGATATTCTTAACGTAAAGATGAGCCTTTAAGTCAGCACTGATACTTTCAGTTTTAGTTAGCAGAGTTATTTTCTTTGTCAAATGATAATTCAGTGGACTATGAGCAATCCAATAAATCGCTTTATATTTTTTTATGAGACCAATAGATTGATTTTTGATTGCCTAACGTCTAGTAGCAAATATTTCATCTTTATATACCAACACAAATTAAAATTAAACCCAATATGAGGTTTTGAGTCGACCTGGAGGACAGGCAATAAATTAAAACTGGTACTTGGATTTTTTTGGTAAAAATGAGGCGAAAGGTACAAGGACTATCAAAAATCACAAGTCGAACAGAGATTGGCAATCATGGCACAAAGAAGAAAAAAATCATCAAAACGAACCCAATAAAAAAAAAAACGGTGGTGATCAGATGTGTTCCTTCGTAAGCAGATCCTATAACACATGTATGGCGGTAACCTACACAACACACATGTTCTTTCGATAATAAAAAACATGAATTAATGGTTGTATCTCTTCCTCCGAAGGCAAAGGTTAAGATCCAGCTTGCATGTTTAATCCCGTCACATTCTGTTATGTATGTGCCTGTCCCAAGTCAGGAGCCTGTAATTCAGTGGTTGTCGTTTGTCGCTGTGTTGCATATTTGTCTTTCGTTCATTTTTTTAACATTAATTAGGCCGTTGGTTTTTTCTTTTGAACTGCTTTACATTTGTGATTTGTGATTTGTGATTTCTACGTACAGCTAACTATGCGATATGGACTCTGATCGTTGTTAAAAGCCGTATGGTGACCCATAGAAGTAAATGTCTGTGTCATTTGGTATCTTGCGGAGAGTTGTCCATTGACAATTATACACATCTTCTTTTTTTTTATAGTAATTGTGATAAAAATTCAACGTAAATAATTCAAAGCCTGTAACTTATTTTGTTGCAATACAAATACTTATAATCAGGTATTGTCTGTACTCGATTAATCTCCTCTGTCTCGGTAGTGTTACACTAAGAATATGTTCACTTCATTTACTTGAAAAATATTTATTTAAAGAATATCTTTATTTCCATTAAATGGGCCTACAAAGGGAATAGTACAATATAGTACAATATACGGCATTAATAAGACAATAACAAAATGAAACAACAATGGTTGTTAGTACTTGATCGTTTAAAATAAAATTTTATACATTGTATACATGTAGTTTAATGGATACTTGATCTGCTCGATGATCGCATTAAGTTAAAAGCACCATTCTAGCGATATCCATATGCAGTTTTCTCAAGATGCATGCAAAATTTCATGAGAATCCGTGAAATCTCTAATTTACTCGTCTGTTTCAGTTAAAATGTTATTACCATACTTATAAAGCATTTTGCACACATATAGAATGTTTTTTATATTTGAATTATGTCCCATTTGCCAGAAAGACCTCAACTAAAAATATAATTTTATAGATGAAATTGGAATGTCTGAAAAATTAGATACTTTTACAGCAGGATCTAATTGTATTTTTTAAAAGGAGATATATCGGTATTCGGATACCTGAGTCCTCTTCCATAAAATTCTTCAAATATGATCTTAATAAACAAATGAACGAGATAAGAATGGAAAGAGTCAGTGCCGATTTTCCCTATAATTTTTTCAAACACGTGGTGACAATCACAAAGTTGTGAAAACCTAGCTACTATTATTCGAATATAAAAAGAGTCTATGTTATATTCTAAAATATTTTATTATCAATTGTATATAAATATCTTTATTTCGAATAAATGGATAGGTTTCGTTACCGCTAAATATCGCTATATTGATGGCATATCTATACATTGCTATTGTAAAATCAAATATTCTATAGAATGCCTCTATACATAAGTAAATTCGTATTGGAAGGACAATTGATAGTTTTCATTCCTTAGACTTTTAAAATGTGTTCATGATGTCAGGTGTCTCCTTTTGTTTTCGATAAATATTCCAAATTCCCAAAGTCTGTAATCACCTTTGTAGATTTGAACTCGGAACTAGGTTTTGGGGAAAAAAGGGGGAGGGGGGAGGTTATTCCACTATATCTTTATTTTTCAACAAACCTGAATTACATTTGTATAGAGATAAACACACAATAAATATTACATACTATATATGAATAGACATACAAAAGTTATGCTGAAACGAAACATTTGTTGACAATTTTTAAATGCTTAAAGTCCTCTGAATCAGGAAAAACATGGTAATATATTTCTTTTTCACACTCTCGCTCTCCCCCCTTTTTTCACCCTCTGAATCAGCCACTGGAGCCAGTTTCGTGCATTAAAAATTGTTTCAACCTTTTACTGAGAGTAAAATTTAAATACTGAGCATTTTAGCAATGATTGGAACACAAGTTAAATCACAAAAATACTAAACTTCGAAGAAAATTCAAAATGGAAAGTCCCTAATCAAATGTCAAAATCAAAAGCTCAAATTAACACATCAAATGAATGAATACAGTGCAGGCGATTTGGTGTCACGATACTCTCAGTAGCATGGGTTCGAATCCCGGCGAGGGAAGAACAAACAATTTGCGAAAGCAAATTTACAGATCTAACATTGTTGGGTTGATGTTTAGACGAGTTGTATATACATCATTGCTGGTGATCCGATGGATAAACCTGTTCTGTTGTAGAGTTGTCACTGACTCAGACCTACTTAATAATATTATATTATATATAGGTATTTGAACTCATTTATGAATAGTTTACAATATACGTTTTAAAACCCATTAAATAATTTCTTATGAATTATTCGAAAAGAATTCTAAATTTTCACAAAATTATTGCAAAATGACGGTGGGTATGGATACATTAACAAGCTGCGTTGGACGCAGTGGCGGATCCAGAGGGGGTTCCGGGGGTTGGAACCCCCCTTTTTTGGCCGATCAATGCATTTGAATGGGGACATATAGTTGGATTCCCCCTTTATCCTGGGTTGGGAACCCCCTCTTTAAAATGGCTGCATCCGCCCCTGGGACGATAGTCACGATACTGTTTGACTTCAATTTCTAAAACAAAATAATAAATGAATCTTTCTTGCAAAATTACACCCATAGGGTCAAGCAATACAAACAAACCGAATGGTACAATAAAGCTATAATACCAATGTGACACATAATTGATTTTTCCAGGTTTTTATTTTAATGAGAAGTAAAATATGATAGTATTTTCGCCTATGGAAGTAATGGAAGAATAAATACTACTGTTGTAACCTATACCCACCATCATAAAATCAAAACGCACTATAAGCCATTCATATTTACGGTATGGATTCACTATAAAAATAGAATATAAAAGTACTTTATTGTTAAAATAAACATACGTCTTACAGTTTCAAAGTAATCGAAGCGCAAACATGCACTAGAATTGACAGTCAGTTACCGACACGGTAGGTTAACACGACTTAATAACGCACAATACCTCGAGTATTGTAAGGTCGTCATGTGTCTAAATTTAGAAACATTTCTACGTCATAGTGATGGTGAATAGATCGTCTGCTGACGAAGTTGATCTAAATTTAGCAGACGATCAATGCTAAATTTATAACAACGAACGAGAGCATTTGGTAGAGCACTTCCAATAGCTTCCGCTAAATCGATAGAAAAACGCAATCAGTGTGCAATTCGAATCGTTGCTACGCTACGAGACTGTCATTGCTTGCGTCATAATGAAAATTTTGTATTCATAACGTACATAATTGTTAGCCTTTACGTATTTACCTTATCCTATGGTATATATAGATTTATTTTATATCAATGAAGGTTTTCCAAAATAAACTCTTCTAGAACATGTAGTAGTTTTGTAGAATTTTAAGAATAATTTATTTTATTAACAAAAGGTCCAAAGGCCAAACAGAAAGAGTCCATGGAGATTGAAACCTTCGAGGCTTGCATTTGACATTAGGTTTAACAAATGGATATATTCTTGACCAGTGAATTTTTTTACAACATGGAAGTTAAAGAAAATATGTGCTAATTCGTCAACAATGTGCGAATCATGGCCTGGATTACGTCACATAATGGATACGTTGAAATGACATTTAGTCATATTAAATATAATATAGAAACGGATTTACGTGATAATATCAAAGTTTTACTGCCGTCTTGCTACCAATTAAGAAATATTTTACTCTTTGGTATTCAGCTGACTTTTGTGATGTCACGTGTATGGTAAGTATTAAAAGCGTCTGAAGACATAATATAAATACCCTTTTTTGGACTCTTGGGTATTGTCTTTTTGTGGGGGGAGTAGTGCTTTGTCATTGTGTACATGATTTGAAACCTATTTACTGTCAACTTAGCATCACCCGAAAAACGTCTTCACATTGAAGAGTCATGTTTTGTTTTGACGTAAACATGCCGCTTAATATTTTATAAACATGCACAGAAAAAGTACTTTTCTATGTAAAACACTCTTAGGTGTGTTATCTATTTCTAACCTCTTTTCAGATAATCGACAGTTCTAGTAGTTTTGAAAAGATTTCCCAGAAAGAAAACCTACAATGGGCAACTAATGTGAATGGACAAGGATGGATACAGAATCGTTAAAAACGAAGGTTCAATCCAGGATTAGAAAAGGAGAAAGGGGGGGGGGGGGTTCAACCATATGTCCATATTTTCAAGCGGTATAAACCAAATGTCCCCATTCAAAAGCATTTATCGTAAAAAAAGATCGGTTCCAACCCCTGTATACGAATAAAGTGTGTTGATGCATGATGTTATTGATTTTCAGTTCTGATTGGCGATCGTTGTTGCATGCTGTGTTCTGAAATATTGTTAGGACGTTTAAGTATAGAAGTTTTTTTCTCATGCAATATTTATGAAGGGGTGATCAGGGGAATCCCTGATTCCCTACCACTAACTCCTACTTCCATAAATTCTACTTCCCTCCCCAATTTCCCCCTTTTCCTACTTATTCTGCCGACGAAAACACAATCGACTAAAACAATTCACAGTACAATACATCCATTTTTATTTTTCCCCCTCTCCCTCCGGTTCTCCATGAATCCTACTTTACTTCCCCCGACTCGCTTCCAGTCCCTCATTCCCATGTTTCCTTTTACCTGCCCACCCTTTCATCTGTAATACGTGATATTTTGTCACTGTTTGATATATATTAGTTCTAAACCAATGTAAGATCGATGTAGTTGCCCTAGCTTCTTCCACTTGTGGTAACTGGTATACCTGATATACCACTACACATAATGTACTGTTTTATAACTGTAGAGAAAGCCGACGAGGAAACGTTTAAGGCGCTTCTGACTAACGAAAGCAAGCTATAATTTGATATAGCCTGATGGGTCATGTGGTCTAGGGCGCTGGACATAGTGCAATAAAACAATGTAACACTTTCAGAGGATCAATCTTACATAATATTGTTGAGCTGAATTCTGCGCTTATAAGACACCATGCAGCCTTTCTAGCGCTGTCTTATATCATGTTTATTGAATCGTGATTTCTTCGTCAAAACACATTTTTGCCATAATTATAACTGTTACAATAATCAATTCACAATCCACATGTGTACAAAGCTTCAGGTTTATGTGACCACAAATTGTCCTAAAACAAAACTTGAATTAACCTACAGCATTCCAAGATTTTTATCCTGATACGAGAGGGCGGATTAACAGATGCACTGACTAGAAAACGTACTTTCGTAGGTGGGACTTATGAAATATACAATCGTTTGACCTTTTTCTTTTTATTAAATTTTGTATATATGAAAAAGAAGATGTGGTATGATTGCCAATGAGACAACTGTCCACAAGAGACCAAAATGACACAGAAATTAACATCTATAGAACACCGTACGGCCTTCAACAAAGAGCAATTAAAGCCCATACCGCATGTTTGTATTTAGAAACTGTACATATAAACATACAAATGTTCTCGTTGTTAGCTCTTGAAATTGAGACTATCGTTAGATTTTTTTCTATATTTAGTTAGATTGCCTCTCTGAAAGTGAACTATACACAATAAAAGCACCAAAATGAAGAAAGAAAAAAAACAGCCCATGCTAACTGAGGCAAAAACGCGAAAAGCAATCTTTAGTCAATGAATTTACAAGAAATAACATTGGCAGCTTCTTTGCCTGCTGCAGTTTATCTGGTAAATCAAAAATTTGTTCTTGTATGGCGCTGTTACAGAGTTATTTCCTGTAAAGGGAGGGGGGTAGGGCCCCGAAACGTGTTTAAACCCGTCATACACTTTTAGTGCGCCCTATCCCAAGTCAGGAGCCTGTAACTCAGTATTTGTTGTCGTGTGCTGGTGTATATTGTATATCATTTTTGTTTATCGCATAATCTTTTGTACACAAATCAGGCCGTTAGTTCACTCGTATTTGTCATGTAGGGCACTTTATGGCTTGCTATGTGTTATGTATGGCATTTATTTATTGTTGAAGACCGTACAGTCCACTTTGTGGCACACTTATACGTTATTCTTTCTCTGATTTAGAGTTTAAATATACCACGTATTATTAGTTTTTATATCAAATGTCTTTTTATTATGCAACTATGCATTTAATTTGTAATACCACATACAATCCTATATATACATAGTACATGAAACTCAAATGACTTACGGGTGCTCTCTCTATCTCTCCTAGAAAGGTGAGGGAGTTCATATTTTTATTATAAAAAAAGAGCGTGTCTCGACTCCTCCTAGAAATATTGCACCGGTAGATATGTTGCACTTTTATATTAGCTTGTGAACGAGAATATTGTATGAAAACCTTGTAGGCGTTTCTGATTAAATGTTGACGGACGGTTTAACTTAATACCACTATACGCCAATTAAATGCGTTGTGACAATGGATATAAACTCTTTTAAATTACTTATATAATATACATGATATACATGTAGGTGGAATGATAATTAAAATCTTGCTTGAATATAAAAAAGAAGATGTGGTATGATTGCCAATGAGACAACTATCCACAAAAGACCAAAATGACGCAGACATTAACAACTATAGGTAACCGTACGGCCTTCAACAATGAGCAAAACCCATACCGCATAGTGAGCTATAAAATCCATCAACCATTTCTTAGAATAAAGAGACTGTTTTCTGGTTGACTGATGATTGATTGTTTCTTAACGCCACCAGAGCTTACCGATGAGCCTACAAATGAATATCTGTTAAATCGGAACACGTTTGTGATTCCAACATGGTCAAAACTAACTTGCTACCTCGGGGAGGTTTGGCAGGCGACCTTTCAACCTGACCTATGAACTTAATTTTTAAATCGAGGACAAAAAGGAGTATGAAATATGAAATACAATAAGTTTAAAACTGTAAAGTTTGCTAAAAAGTGACTTAGGTGGGCAACCATTTGATCTAATAGTGAAGGGGTAGCCTACTGAAGCCTCCTGTTTTGTACTAGATTGACATATCAAATCTGATAAAAAAAAAGTACTTTTTAGTAGAATATATGTAAATTTGTATATGCTAGTAAATGATCACCTGTTATTTTTTTGTCAAACTCTTAATATTACCACCCACCCCACCCCCTCACCCCAAAAAATTGAATTTAAAAAAACATATAATGCATTAACACGTTAACATTACTTTAGGTGTTGTATACGAAGCTTTTTTCAATTTTATTCAGAAAACTCGGTCCATATATATAGTTTGAAAACCATTGATGAACATATAAAATGTGTTTCATAATTACTACTATAAAAAAGAAGATGTGGTATGATTGCCAATGAGACAACTATCCACAAAAGACCAAAATGACACAGATATTAACAACTATAGGTCACCGTACGGCCTTCAACAATGAGCAAAGCCCATATCGCATAGTCAGTTATAAAAGGCCCCGATAAGACAATTCAAACTAGAAAACTAGCGGCCTTATTTATGTAAAAAAAAATGAACGAAAAACAAATATGTACCACATAAACAAACGACAACCACTGAATTACAGGCTCCTGACTTGGGACAGGCACATACATAAATAATATGGCGGGGGTTAAACATGTCAGCGGGATCCCAACCCTCCCCTAACCTGGGACAGTGGTATAACAATACAACATAAGAACGAACTATAAAAATCAGTTGAAAAAGGCTTAACTCATCAGAAGGACAAAATACAAGTGGATGTGTCCCGGTATTCACCTCAGAAGCTAACAAAACCTTTAAATATACGTATTAAGAAGGGATATAGTTGTCAGGTCATTAAATATTGCATATTGTGGCGTTAATATTGATTCACTTAACACATTTATTATTAATAAAAACCAGTTGTTGGCATGACACGGGTTATGTTCTTCTCATATATGTTATGATGGTATGATACTAAACCCCTCACGGGGAGGATTGTGCCTGATATTCTTATGATAAAGACATAATTTTTCAATCAGTTTAATTGAAGTCCGGAGCTGGCATGTCAGTTAACTGATGTTATTTATGTATTATTGTCATTTTGTTTATTTTCTTTGGTTACATCTTCTGACATCAGACTCGGACTTCTCTTGAACTGAATTTTAATGTGCGTATTGTAATGCGTTTACTTCTCTGCATTGGCTAGAGGTATAGGGGGGAGGGTTGAGATCTCACAAACATGTTTAACCCCGCCGCATTTTTGTGCCTGTCCCAAGTCAGGATCCTCTGGCCTTTGTTAGTCTTGTATTATTTTAACTTTTAGTTTCTTGTGTACAATTTGGAGTTCAGTATGGTGTTCATTATCACTGAACCATATATATTTGTTTAGGGGCCAGCTGAAGGACGCCTCCGGGTGCGAGAATTTCTCGTTGCATTGAAGACCTGTTTGCGACCTTCTGCTGTTGTCTGTTCTATGGTCGGGTTGTTGTCTCTTTGGCACATTCCCCATTTCCATTCTCAATTTTATGTGTCCCGGTACTTATACATCCCGACACAAAAAGACACAATGAACAGATCTGAGAGTACTCGCAGTTGACAGACAGCTAGTTTAAAGCCACTAACAACTAATAAAAAAATCATGCAACTAAGACTAAACTATCAATCTGTACACATCCAACATCCAGTGGATTTAGTGTAAAGACGTCATAAACAGCCAGAGAAAAACATGACCTTTTGCAATGCCAAGTTACAGGTACCGACAGATTGTAGATCCATGAATATGTATATGCATATAACATACTAGTAATATTTAGCTAGCTTTTAATTTACTGATAACAAAATCAATATTTATACCAATAAAAACAATATTCAATGATCTTATTACAGTGTTGAATAGGTAACCTTTTAGAATAAGTTTATTTAACGCAGCGACAAGTTTACATGGAACATTTCTAAATTTCCGGGTACGGTTAACAACATTTCCGTAAAAATGAGGATGTGCTATCCCGTTTGAAATAAGTTTTCTACAGGTACAACCAAACTTCATGTTTGTAACCTCATGTCATTGATAAAGTTTAAGATGATAATGTCAAGTTGTATGTTGAACTGAAATAAATAATATGCACTAAGGCTTTATTTTATAAATGACTCAAACCACAAAACTATAATAAATCAGTAAACATTTCTCGTTTTTTTTATATATATATATAGATTAAACCGTTAGCTATTCCCGTTTGAATGGATTTACACTAGTAATTTTGAGGCCCTTTATAGCATGCTGTTCGGTGTGAGCCAAGGCTCCGGGTTGAAGGCCATACTTTGACCTATAATTGTTTACTTTTATAAATTGTTATTTGGATGGAGAGTTGTCTCATTGGCACTCATACCACATCTTCCTATACCTACTAATTATGTTTTTTTTTTCTCAATGAGCGAAGGCATGAATTCTCATGATTGAAAGTAAAATATACTATGAATACATCCAGTTGTGGCTAGTTATTCCTACTAAGATTGCTTATATGAAAAAAAGTGCTTCTTACAATGATTGATTGATTGATCAGTATTTAACGCGCTTTCAACACTATTGTGCTATTTCTTGGGGTCAGTTTTTATTGTTGGAGGGAGCCGGAGTGCCAGGAGAAAAGCACAGACCTTCGGTAGGAAAACTGACAATCCTAGTCAATTCAGATTAGATTCGAGTGCAAGCTCAAACTCACAACCTCAGTGTTGACTGGCTAGTGATAAGTAACTGCAGTTCAATTACCTAGACAAATGAATCACCTTGCTTACAAAAAAAGTTATTTGGTCACTGGTTCTAAATGGCAAGTTACAAATCATATATTCGAAAGTTTTACGAACACAAGCAAGATTAAATTGACTGTTTTGAAATGTTAAAACACTATATTTCTGTTAAAGATGGCAAAATGTATGTACAAAAATGTAGTCACAAGCCCATCCTCTGCTCCTTTCCTTATGTATAGTGCCAACGAATGACACTAAAACAGATTCAGTGCATGGTAAAAACATTCACAAGACGGTGATTTGTAATAGCGAATCCGGAGCAGACACTGCTTTTGTTCATTTTTTCTTTTTTTTCATGTTCAATGCTCTGTAACTCCGTATTTGATTGGCATTCCAACATCTGGGATCTGAGCGACACTGGTGTGTTTTATAAAGGCGAAACGCGTCTGACTTACCAAATAAGCTGGTATATTCGATACAAATTTATCTTTTCGGAAAGAACGAATAATTCGCTATGTTTGACTTGGATGAGTTCCTGTTGTTCAAACTTTACTCTTCTGTACATTGTTTTTTGGACTGATTTTTTTTTTTTATTTTGTCCTAGTTTTTTTACTGATGCTGTGTGACTAGACCCGTATCTTCTTTAAGCAGGATCTGCTCACCCTTTCGGAACAGATGAGAACAAATTGTGTGTTTTAGCGTCGTTTGTGTTTCTCAGTCTATTTTGTCTGTGTCATTATTTTATCGACTTGATTGTCTTTTCGTCGTATTTTGTTTTTTTTTTTGTAACGGTGTTGTCAGTTTATATCGTATTATGAGTTTTAAGGTGGTACCCAACACTTTCACTAAAATTAATTTGGGTCGTTTAATTTTCATAAAATTTTGACAAAGTATTTACTTTGGCCCTTTAACCAAAATATATAAATTTCAAAAATTTTGAACCAACCATTTTATCAGAAAAATTACACTGGTTATATAGCAGATTGACAAACACCAATTTTGATCATTGAGAAGCTTAATATTCCCTTTACAACACAACGTTATTAAAACGTTTGGCTGATTTTACAGAGTTATCTCCCTGTAGTGTTAGGTACAACCTTAAATGCACCTTTAGTGTCTTCCGCCTCTTTTATATCTCTTTTCCCAAATAGTAGAATACATGTATTATATAAGATAAAAAAAAAACTTACTGTTTCTTGATGTCTTCCTGACAAAGTGCAAATGTTATTAGCTTGACAGCGATATTTAAAAAGAAAAGTATAATCTAATAATTGTATTCTGTCGTCAATGAATATCAACAGTGTGTAATTTCTATATCTTTACAGGTTTCTAGAAGTCTTACTGACAAAAACTCAATATCACAATATGTTTATGGATGAAAGAGGATGACGTTTTTCTACAGCAAATTCGATATTGAGGAAGAGTTGTATCGAGGGGACATCTCAAAATGGCCAGAGATTCAATATGTTCCGCTTCAACTAAAACTGGAGTATGAAAAGAAAAACAGCACATATTCGGAATAATCGTTCAATATCAGGTAATTGTTTTCTTATTGCATTTGTTTTTCATCTTACATCATATGAACAGCTAGTTGAAGGGTAGACATATGCCAGAATGAAAGTTTTTTTGTTTTGAGTGGGTCCCTTATTTGTCTAACAGCTTCTCGTAGCTACACCGAATAAGAAGCCCAACAAATGCTTTCTTTCAGGATTATTTTTAGTGAGAAAAGACCGGATGTGCGCGTGTTACTTGTTAACTTCAATACCTGTTTACGTAAAACTAGAATGTACTTCTGGAACGCACATGTCAACACGTTTGATAAATAAAAGGATCGTCAAGCATGACGGTAAACGTTTACGTAACAACGATGACAATCACGTGACCAAGCGATTGTATTTCAAGAAAAATCAAATTTGTAAAACATTTTACCAATTTAATGCAAAAAGACTTACATTTTTTAGACTTCCAGATATTTATTTACGTAAACAACATGCAGTTTCAATTAAATCTAGAAAAATACAAAATATCTGTACTTTTGTAGATCATATATTTTTTATTGTAATTAAACTAGTTTCACTCCAAAACACTGTGTCCATATACCGAGGCAGACTATCTGAACCATGCGTTGTTCGTTGTTGTTTTCGAAGTCGTTAAGTGTTGTGGATTGATTTTATCTGTCCTATAATGTAAGTACAGTGGAACCTGCGTAAACCGCAGATACATGAGTATTCGGAGTGTGTCGGATAGGACAGGTTACACTGTATTTCCTGGTACCCTGTTTATGTATTCCATAAGTACACAATTTTTTTAACAAGGAGATTTAATTGTTTATTTCATTATGACTGATCTTTTCATTTAAAAATATTGATAATCAACTGTTCAATAATGACATTTATCAAAATGGGGGATTTCAATCCTAAGACAAACTGCATGGGGATTTCATTAATGAAATAAATCAAATGCATAATATTACCAATGAAGCTTTCGTGATTTGGTCATCATAATTCAACCGTTAATATATTTCTATTGAATTACAACTTCCCCTAAAATTGTGATGAGGAAGAACTTGCATAATTGGTTATCGCTATGTCATCAAATATGTCTTACAATTGTAAAGCCAACGCCTGTTTTCATGAAGATTTATAATATTTTGACTGGTTTTTCCAAAGTATAAGCTCTATCATAATTTCAGACCGTTGGTAGAATTTCCGCTTCTTCGCATCTCGACTATCTGATTGGTTGTGCCTTGTAAAATGTGGTTATATGTGCTGTGTAATTACACAATAATATTATGCAAAAAAGTGCAATTGATGAACACATATGTCATGAGATGTCACTCTGACTTGTTTATTCTATGCAAATTAAGTTTAAAAGTACGTTTCGTCAATTAACCAATTAAAAGTATTTCTAAATAAAACCACCAATCGTTTTGTTTCCAATGCCAAACTTACATTGACAAAAGTTACGTCAGCGAATCAGAAATAGCGTTACAAAATTTACGGAAATAAATACAAGGAGAACGCCCTGCAGACCATTCAACCATGCGAGAACGGAAGTTTCTTTACTTTTGTCTAACAGATTTCTACATTAATTATGTATTTCTTGTTTTTGATATATGTAATTATTTACACAACTACACACTTCTTTGACTGACATGCGGAAACATAGGCTATTCATTAAACCAGTAGAAGACGTTGCATAAATTAAGTACGATGCACTATTTGTGTAAATTACTATACACAGAGCGTTTTAGTGTTATTTATAACCCAGAGATTTAAAACAAAGATACAAAACATATGACTTTACTTTATTTTTTGTCTTTCATTCACGGGAAACTGTTTAAACGGGATTTCATTAGACAGGAAATGGTCAAAGATAGGAAGCTACGATGGTGCCACTTATCAAATATTTCATAATTTATATATCGTGCATGTCTTTGAAATAACCCTCAGAGGATACAGTATTTGAGTAAATTACTATACTGCACCGTTTTAGGGTCATAAATAACCAAGAATAATGTTTGAAGAATACAAAATATATGACTTTACGTAATTATTATGTCTCTCAATCACGGGGAACCGTTTATACGGGTTCAGTTCGCAGGAAATGGCAAAATATTGGACTGTGCGATGATGGTCTTTTTGTAAATTTGAAAGTGAAATTTATTTGAAATAACTAGAAGAGAAATTGTCCAATTATGCCTGGAAAAAAAACAGGCCTCACACAAATAACTGTGTCAACAACCTGTAAAATCCTTATTCACAAAAAAAGTGTGCGACTAAGTGAACTGTAAATAACACAACAAGACATAACATAATTCATCATCGTTTCTATCATTCCTTGTCTAACTTGAATGCACTAAGGTAGTGTAGTTTTTGTCATATTTGTCTTTAGAAACGTCTCACTTTGTCTATCCTGCAAACCCCACCCAACATAATTCATCGTGGACGGTCGGGTGGAATATCATGATAATGATTGAAATTTGAACCACCAGCAGGTTACCGGTGATTAAATTTTATAAATCAATTTAAAATGATACAAATCAAGTTTGAAGATTTGAGCTAGAAATCGCATGAATTTCAAAAGGAGGGAGACTGGGTAAACGTCTCTTTCTCAGCATATATCACCCATTATGCAAATCCGAACTGGGTCAAATGTCAAACTCGGGATTATGACACCACCAGTAAATTCAAAATTTAAGTGACTCAACTGTAAACCAACTTGAAATATCTAAGACCACAAAAACAGATCGATAGTGAATTGAGACACAGGGTTTAAACCAACCGATTATTTGTGAATACGATGAAACGAATGAAAAAGGTCGTTTGATGTCTTTCTCCTTAATATAACTATGTTAGTAGTATCTATATAGGTTACCATTGAATTCGACTAAGCACTGCTCTTCCAAAAACACTTGGTAATTTCGAAACTCATTTTAATGGAATCCTTTATGGATCTTCATATATAAAATATGAAAATATTTGAAAAAAAATGACCAGAGAAAAAAATAGGGTTACCAGAGGCGGGTCATACCACTGGCCTCAATTTAGAAAAAAATGCAAAATCTTTATTAGCTTTATGTGTTTAAGTTTATTTATACCTGACATATATACCAAAAAAGCATTTGACACTTCAAGTTTTTAGTAGTTTTAAGATTAAAAAACAATTTAGAAGACACTACCGGGACTACTGCAAGTTAAAAAACAGACAAGGCAACTGTCCAACGAAAAAAAACTAAAAGACAAGTCCAAAAATCTACACACGAAACGATTGGATAATTGGTTTTCAAATTGAATTGTTTCACATTGAAATTCATCAAATGAGAAAAATCAGTTATACATAGACGTTGAACAATTTTAAATGGACAAATGAATCTTGCTTTTTCCATTCCATGTTATGACCCTCCAAAAATTATCAATAGCACGTCAATTGATTAACAGTGTTTTTGTTCTATAGTTGTGCTGTTTCACCACTGATTGTACAGTTTGTTTTTATTTTCAGCTGTTTTATACTGTTTATATTTTATTCCGTGGTTCTGTCCCACTACTGTCCTGGATTTTCAAATGGGGTTGAGCGCTCACAACATGTTTCTCCGCCACGGTCTTTGTTTGAAGTTGTCCTAACTAATGAATTTGTAATTTAGTAATTGTCATCGGATGATTTCTGTTACAATTTCTTTCGATTGCTTTGCAATACGTCAATCCGTTAGTTTTTTTAGTTCGTATTGTTTCACATTTCGACATGTCGGTGCCTTTCGCCACTGAAATATGGTATGGGTGTAGATCTTGCTTGAAAACCGTATGACGACCTATAGTTGCTTACTTCCGCGTCATTTAGACTCTGATGAAAATTTGTCTCATTGAAATCATACTACATATTATCATTTCATACAGACGAATTTCCTTCTGTTAAGGCCGATCCCTTGTTTTCATAAAATCTTGATATCATATTGGTTGTTTATTACCTACAGGTAAGTTTAATGAAAACAACATAAACAGTTCAAAGTCAAACTGTTAAGGAAGAGAATATATTTCAACCGACCTCCCATAACTGCCACTCGGTTGTCACATAACGTGCACACAGTGTCAGAAAGTAAAACAATTATGTCTTTCTTGACAATTCAACTATCAATTGCAAATAGTGAATTTCATTGATAACTACATCGTTTAGACAAAAGAAAAAAAATTTAAACCTGTAAAAAATGAAGTCTGCATTTTCTGACTTCGTTTGAAACTAAAAAAATACAAATTCAAAGTTATTCACTGGATACATGTCTTATCTTAAAAGAAAATGCATAAAACAAGTCAGGAATATGACAGCTGTTATCCATCCAATTGATGTGTTTGAGCTTTTGAGTTTGTCTTTTGATTGGGTACTTTTCGTTTTGAATTTTCCTTGGAGTTCGGTATTTTTGTGAATTTACTTTTTATATCAGAAAAATTATAGAAACAAGGACATTTACTTGTTGAAGAGGTCAATCAAGGAAAGATAAATCAGTCTAGTGCAATTAAAGAATTTAATTTTATTAAGATTCATACAATTTTGTGAGATTTGTTTCTCCGCTATAGTCAGCTATGTTTCAATTAATGTTCAAATTCTTTATTCCAAGAAAGCAGTTCGAACGCGCCAAATTTTTAAGGTGTTGTGTTTGTTTTTTTAGTCGTTATTGATAACTAGCATATAATTATGTCCTAAACCCTGCTACAAATAACTGAAACAATACCAAACAAAAATGATATTCAACCCAGAGAAAATGTCATTACCTTAAGTTTATATAATAAGACTACCTCCCACATAAAGAAATAGTGTAGAGATACATTAAGTATTAGATCAGAAAAAAAGCTATTATTCAATAGTTTTACAAAGTAAACATGTTGAAAAAAATAATACCTTCTCATGTACTTTCGATTAATCAGTTATACTGGTATTGTAAAGTTAGACAGAATTAATGTCCCACTTCTACTTGTACCGGAAACGGTCACTGTAGGATTATTGGTAACGAAGTTACGGGAACACTGTTGGCACAACTTTTTGGAATTTTGGATCCTCATTGCTCTTCAACTTTGTAATTGTTTGGCTTTATAAATATTTTGATATGAGCGTCACTGATGAGTCTTATGTAGACGAAACGCGCGTCTGGCGTACTAAATTATAATCCTGGTACCTTTGATAACTATTTACTATATCTTCAATAGAAGCAAGCACAATAAACCTTTGGCCCTTAAGTCCTAAAGTTCATTTTTAAGGGGAGAAACATAAATTTTCAATGAAATGTCCCATGTCGGAGTGACGGTTTCTTAGTATTTGATCAGTTAAAGACTGAATACAAGGCATGTCTCTCATTTTACCTGTTAATTGTATAATTACAGTCAAATTTACAAGTCTTACCTCCATATCCATTCTTCAAAACTAAAAAAAAAATCAGTTCTTTTGTGTAGACTTCTTCTGTTCTGGAAAATTTGCATTCAATGTTTACCACTGGATCTAAATCAAACACCAGATTTACTGCTCTAACCCTTTACTCGTTGTTTTCTATGATTATATATCTTGGTGAATATCCATGGAATTGGTTTAACATTGCTGTTTACCTGTTTATAAACAAAATGTCGCATGCTTATCATTTTATCGAAATTGTTTAGTTCATAGAATGCTTTTTACCGCTTTATAACGTACATACCATGTCTAGTATATTTTTGATCAGTGTTTTAAACCGTTGGATCAATGCCTTTGCTGATGACTTCTGTGTTGACAAGATATATAAATGAAAAGTTCTTTTTCTAATATTTTTTTGTTAGAAGATGTTCATATTTTCTGCCCTTAGACATACACTGACTTTGTAGTTTTCAGTAAAACCTCTTCGGGGCTTACCTTCATCAAAATAGCTCAAGAGAAAGAGGTTTAATCATCGTAATAGGTAAACATCATAAGAAGACCACAAGGGGCCACATAGTCTAGGGATGTGGAACCTTAGATTTATAATAATTTATAAAGGAGCAATGTAAGAAAGGTATGCTTAAAGTCATCTCAGTATCGACGCACTGACTACTGATCTAAGGATACCACTGGTCAATAATAGTCCACCATCGGCGATTTCTACCCAGTGCGATCAAAAATATTCATACCAGGTGTTTATTATCATAGCCATAATACGTATACTATATAGCTTGGTACTTATGCAATCAGTACTCGCATGTTGTGCCTGAAAAGGTTGTTTTACTTTAATTATTTAGTTGGTAGTGACACAACGGTAATTTGTAATGCATTGAATTAACTCAAATGGGTATAAAATGAAAATGACTTTAGTGACCAATTTCATAAAGTTACACTCATAAGAATCACGGGTACGTTCAACAAAAACAAAAATTTGAATTGGGAATAATGTTTTGAGAGGTGACTTGTACAACTGATCCATGTCATAACAATTCCACATCAAAAGTGCACTAAAATTTCTTAGCTATATCTCACATCGCATCTAGTAGACTGTTTTCAAAGTTTCGACTGTTCCGTAGGTCAGTTTTTGTTTCTTTCACTAGGTCTTTTGTACATACTTTGTTGATTTCAGCAACACTAAAACAATTAAGTCTCGTGTAATCTAAAGTGGATATTGTACATGTAAAATTTTCTTACATTCAAAAAGGAGGCATTTTACAAATGATCAACTATATATATGATATATGAATATTAGTTCATTTATATATTTCGGAGTTTAGTATGACGTTCAGTAAACCTGAACTAGTACACATTTGTGTTTGCGGGCCACCTGAAATACGCCTCCGGGTGCGGGATGGTCTTGTGGTGTTTCAGACCCATAGGTAGCTTTCGGCTGTTTCTGATCTTTGGTCGGATTGTTGTCTCTTTGACACATTCCCTATTTCCATTCTCAATTGTATATGGTAACACTAGACAAGCTGTTGAACTGCTAATTCAAACGCCAGTGCAGAAGCGTGGTGTACTTTGTGGCCTTCTCTAAACCATACTCAGACAAGTTTCGTGTTACATAAAGTTATCATTTCACATTTAAAGAATTATTACCACGCAAAAAAATGTATCTCAACATGATATTTACCTTAATCTGAACACGAGACTATCATTTGCATTGCCTTCCGCAAAAACCCTCTCCTGCATAAATCGTTTATTTAGATTATCCTTTTCTAATCTTCTAGACGCCCCCATTAACCCTGAACCTTTAGGAGAAAATCAAACTGTTGCCGTTTAACATTTTAGATTATCGCATTATGTAACAAAAGTGGAACAATTATAGCCACAGGATAACATCAAATATATACCAAGCCACCCACCCGATAATATATCTTTGGTGTTTACTTTCTTATAACAGAAGTATTTGGATTATTGCCATTTTTACGAGACAAATGGCCTTAAAACCTTTCGATTAATCTCCACAATGTCGGATTTAATTTTAACTTAAATATCAATACTTTAGCAAATAAACCCCTGCCATATATGGTATCTTGTTTTTACGTCACACTGCCTCTGACATCAGAAATACTCTGATGAAACATCTTTATCCTTTCCATATATGGTAGTTTGTTTTTACGTCAGAGCTGTTCTGATATAGCATATCTATGACGTCTTAATTTCCTCATTACTGTATTGATCTTACCTTTTGCGACCAATACTGACGCAGATTTCTGTCTCTCGTGTACGATACCTTGATTAGTTTTCTATATACGCATGCTCAGCTTTTATAATTGTCTTTCTTAGAATCGATATCAAAGTATTTTCCGTGCAAGTCATGGATCAGACCAAATAAATCCTAAAAATAATCACGAGGGAGCTATTAAACCTCAATTTGGTTGTTTATTAGTTTATATTTAGATTTGATACCTAAAAAAGCATTGTTTTGTTTGAAAATCTGTAAACAAAGTGATCAAAATATAAGATAAAGACTATTTTAAGATGAATAAAGCAAAAACTAAAGAAAGAAAAGATGCATATTAACAGTATATATTGTAGTACCAGTTTATCCGAGTGATGTCTTGTTGCCTTATCTGCACTGAATCCTTCTGTACAATTAATGTTCAAAAAATGTTTTTTTTTTATATACATATTTTTCCGACATAAAGTAACATACTTGAATTGGAACCTACTGATGCTGTTAACCCGGCCAAGCAGACACCGAACTTGACAAAAACAGGCTTGCAAGTATTTGATGTTTCTGAGATAAATTTAAGATGTATTATGAAATATTGAAGAATTTTAGTTTTTAAGGTTTAAAACTGTTTTCAAAATTATTGATTGTGTTTTTTTTTTGTGTCTTATGGTTCACATTTCATATACATTGTATATGTAGGAAAGGGACTAATCATTCAATAAACCTGTTGGTTCTTGATATTCGTTGACTGTCGCTATCATGACTTCAAGAAAATGAAAATTGGTACGTGCACTATAAATAAGAGGGTTTGGTTTTATCACTTTCTCAGATGTGTGTCTTTTCGTCGTCGTATATCGGTTGTTTGTGTTGTCATTGTTATGTCGACTTAATTCGCCGTTCAGAATCTACTGCATCCTGGGTAATATTTTCAAAAGCGTACACCAAAGCGTTTTGATTGGTTAAAAACGTTATAAACAATGGAAATTCAACCAATGACGTATAGTTATTTTCACTTTGAGGTACGAACAATGAAATTACCCATGATGCTTTAGATTCTGAAACGGCCAATTATAACTTATCATTTGTTGTTGTCCCTTAATTTTGTATTAACCCCTCCCCCTTTTCACCCCACCCCTCTTTTTTAGAACTGGATTATATATGACATCGTTATCGTTAAACAAAACGGCGGGTATGACATTCCTACGATTCCTGTTGATTAAGGTTTGATCGAGAAATATAAGCGTCTTAAATCATAACAAAAGAAAACTTGATATGACAATTTACACGCATTTTAAAACTCATTTCAAGAGCGTAAAAACCTTATAAGCTGAAATTGTGTCACACTTGTCATATCGAACCTGAATACCTTCACTCGATATTAGCCATGATAGGTAAGCATGGCATGCCGTAAATTGGAGTGCTACTGAAGGGATTTGTATTTCTGCTATCCAATCGACAGTGTATAACATTACACATATTTATACTTTATCAGTATTTTATACTTAATCAGTAGCTTACGTTTCTTTTTTTCACAATACCTGAATTATGTATATTGTGTCTTTCACCGAACAACGTCGATACCTATAAAGTCCTTGTACCGTTTTATTGACCGTGTTTAGATGTTGGAACTCTCAACAAGTGCAAAGGAGGGACAGCTTGCCGTTTCCACGTTTATATTTCAAAGATGTGAAATCAACGTTGTATAAGTATAAAAAGGTTTCCCTTTCAATGGAAATAACATAATATTTACGCTAGACAATGTAGTTCCATGTAATTAAATGAATTTCACATGTCCAACTTAACGTTAACACCTGTTGAAATAAGTACTTGTTTGTATTATATAGACATATGCTGCAAACTTCTTGTTAAACAAGTGAAAAAATACCCCACACATGATTTTGTAGTGAAAATAAATAATCCAAGAGAACTGTAAACTTACACAAACAGACCAAAACAATTGATTTTCTTGTTTTTTGCTTATTAAACAAAAAATAAAAGTCGAAAGTGCTATCGGATGCACAATAAATATTGTAGGCATTATATTTGAGTCTTATATTGAAATTTTGTAATGATATTGTCTGAAAAAAACCCTTCACTATAGACTTTGTCTAGACTTCCTGAATTTTACAAACAATAAAGTATAAATAATAGCTACTTTACTTTATAACTGCACTTTTACATGTAGAAGTGAGACTCCATGGATTAACTTTTTTAATCATTTTAATTACCGGTATACTACTGTTGTCCTTATCTATTATATCAACAAGCACAATGCTACAAAACTACAGACAGTTTGATCTGCGTCATTTTTGCAATAATGGTGGCAGATTCCAAAACAAATATATGTAAAATTGACTTGATCATTGACAATAATATTGGTCACAGCTTTGCTATTATAAATTTGTTTTGCTTTTTAGTAGTACAGCACTTATTTTAAACTTGACTGTATGACATCTGTGTAAAACGACCATACATATCTTCAATTGGTTGTAGCCTCAATCTTCTCGTTTTTTTTTGTTCAGGGAATCGTCTCGATTTAAAATCAAATTTGTAATTTATGTACAACACGACGAATACCAGAGATCTTTTAAGGCATAAACTAACTACGTTACTTGAGCACCTGAGAACCTGAGTTCACCTGGTAATTTGTGGGTTTCGTGATACTCACTCTTTTGTTTTTTCAGTGTATTCTGTTTTGTGAACATTTGTTCTGCTAACCGTCTCTTATGTTTTGGCAATGGTGTTTTGTTTTTCTGTCTTTTACGTTCTACGTCAACATGTTTGTCCTTTCTAAAAGTAATTCAGTTACTAGTATGGCGTATTTTGTCTTTTTCGTACTATCGTTGTCTGCTTCTATCTGTTGATTGTATCTGGGAGGACTTGACGTTTTTGTAAACACGTACCGACACGACACGTACTGCTTGCTTGCAGTTCACGAGTAATGCTATCACCATCACCATTCAGATACCTTTATTTTACGGATTTGTTCTCGATTTTACTCGATTTGTAATACATGTACATTATTAAAAGATTACGGTATGATATATTCTAACAATCCCCTCTACTGACTGGGTGGTTTGCAACTACTTTGACTGGCTGTTATACCCTAGCATAGTCGATGACGTCCCTCTACGGAAACAAAAACGTGATTCTCTATGTTCGGACTTTATGTTCACTTGTGGAATATTATAAAGAATTAGAATAAGAATAAGAATATTTATTATTCCAATCAAGGGCCCTTGATGGGCAGCATTACATGTACACATAAAACAATACATCATGATTTGTAACAGAAAAACATTTTATAAACTAAAATGAAACATTAAAAAAAAGGTTCAGACAGATGTTATTATCTTCATTCTATAAAAATCATATACATTTAATTCCAGGCAGGATCAGAACCAAAAAATCATTACAATTATCATTAATTAACATTTCGTCTAACATCTAGACATAAACGATCATAAGAAGAACTTTAAAAGGTAAAGTCTATATGCTCTTTTTAACAGAATTTTCTTTCGAAACATGGTTTTATTATCCATTCCTTTGATGTGTTTGAGCTTTCGATTTTGCCTTTTGATTAGGGACTCTCTAAAGAGTGAATTATAATTCATGTTCCTTTAAGAGAAATATTTTATATTTTCCCAGTACTTTTATATTTCTTCTTTTGAATATAGTTTTCGAAACTATTTCTTCTAATTTGGAAACACCCTAATCAGTTTTTTGTTTGTGATTTCCATTACCATGATTACATTCTATATGTTTTTAACATGTTTATTATTCACATTTGTTTTTTCCCTCAATGTTTTACAGGATATTTATTAATTTAATAATGCTTCTAAATAAATTTTTAAACTTAAAGAAATAACTTCAAAAAGGTTTTGTAAAAAATTAACTTCAAAAAGGTTTTGCAAAAAATAAATTTCAAAAAGGTTTTGTAAAAAATTAATTTCAAAAGGTTTTGTAATCCAATTTGAAAATATTTGACAAACATCCTTCTGTACCGTCTAATTTACCTGGGACATATTATTAATACAAAAGCTATTTTTAGTGACAATGTACCTTTTGCTCCCGGCTGTATGTCAACACCTTTACTACACAGACGATCACGTGGTTTCATCAACCATGGACATATCACATCTTCTACCTGAATGAAAAGATAAATTTTGTATTACTTGACGACAATTTGATTTAAGACAAATACATTCATCGCGTCAAATATTGCACTTCACGTTGCAAACTGGAAATTTATAGACGTGAAGACTGCAATATGTCATTTATTAGTAAATGTTTTAAATTTCGAACTTTTCTTTAATAAATTTGTTTTGACATATGACCATCTCGATCGACCGACGTTTTGTACTTTTCGTGATTCGCATTTAATAAGCATGTTTATGCGGACTTCGTGGGATGTTTGTGTTGCATACAAACGAGTTATAAAGTGCTGCCCTGGAATAGTGCAGTGGTTTTGTTTTATTTCAGGAGATTTGAGATAAGTAATGCTATTCAAAATCAAAGGAGGGACAACTTTATATTAACAAAAATTAAAGAAACTACTACTATTGTAAATATTTTAAAACTGATATAATTTCAGATTTTTAAAGTTATAGTATGTCAATGCGGTTAAATATTGTATAACTTAACTTCTGTTGGTATTTTTTTCCACTGATAAACTGCCTCTATCTTGTACTCAATAAGTATCGTATGGAAGTACATGTATGTCAGTCTCAATAACCTATTTATGAAATAAAAGTTGCATCTGCCAGCTATGCTCAATATCATTATAGAAGATTTTCATCCTATAAGCTGTACATTTTGGTTATTAAACATTGGTGAAACATATGTAATCCTTGCACATATGATAGTTTCTTCATTCTTTAATCGATATCAACATCTACTTAAATGAGACTTTTAAAAATGAACATATCACGACGATTTTTTCTTTCTTTTGCAACCCTGAACTATTTCAATAAAACGTTATTTATAAAGTTACCCTTAAAATAACATGATCTTTTGTTGCTATAATACTGTAGCATTACAAGATGTATTTCTTAAGTGCATTCAAGCCTACCTAATCGTTGATATATTTATTTAGTCTAACATTTCGTTTTTCATCACTTATTTGTTCTATTTATGTGTTACAAATAGATAATGGGATATTTTATCACCTTAATGTCAGATGACCTTAATTTACCCTTACAAAGATACAACGTAAATCAGCTAAACATCAAAATCACTGAAGCGTTAACAAATACAACATACCACAACGGATTATTGACAATTTTATTCTCAACACTTCCAAATAAGGGACTTTACAATTCTTGTCAAAGCCGTTGTATTGATCCGATGGTAAATTCATCAATACGCTATACACATTATTGAGAAATCTCCAATTCTATAATTGCTTCAATGTTCCTATTTTTAGCACTACTGCTTGCGAAAAAGAGATTAAGGCATACGTAAGCATTCTATGTTCGCTACAATGGTTAAATGATTCTAGAATACCCCTATCGTAAGCCTGATTGGTAGTCTTTGTAGTTTATTGTTGTTTAATATGTATGTTTCTGTTCTATAGATAGATCGTCTGCGTCAGACGCAGTATCGACCGTCTAATGAGCTTCACACAGCAGCCATTGACATCAAGTAACTCTAACCAACCATGCAGAATATTAACAGGCAACCAATCAGAAACGCCGTTACATCTATACCAATTACCTGGAATGTGTATTGAAATGTGGTGACGTACGAATTGATGCTGTGTGACGTCACTGGTTGTTCCCCAAGACCTTGTTACGATGATGTTGAAATATATACACACGATGGCCCAGTTTTCATTGATGTTTGAGTTAGATTGCGAACTATTCGGATGCATGGAGTACTTCGTATATGAGGGACTAGTATTGCTTTATAAAACAATCTGGATTATTACAAAGGATATAGTGGAGTGTCACAAATTGATTATACATTGGATAATTCTCAGCAAAATATTCAAGGTAAGGAACTTGCAATTTTTAAGCATTAAAAGTCGGCAAAAGTATTAGGTATTTTTCTTAGATTTATTTTTATTTCTTGCTTGGTAAGTTACTATTGTAAATAGAATTAACACTTATTTTTTTTTTATAACATATATCATAGAATTTGCTAATTATTTTTAGCGACTTACAACTTTATTTTAAAAATGGTTAGCACCTTTTACTTATAGTAACCGATGGTCAGTATTAGGAAATGACCACCTGTTTTACAAATCATTGCTACAGTTCCTTATTAACTGAATATAAAATGCATATGACAGTTGTTTATTGTGATAATATTGATAATACATAACTGTAGGAACTGCATTATATAAACTTACTGTATTGATGGGGGTGTATTATAGCCTTTATACTTTCTTGACAAACTTTAATATTTTTGTCTCGGTAATGCTTATTGCTGAATGTGTACTTATTTATATTCTTTGTGATTGTCTGAAATTTAAAAAAAAAACATTGTCTAACAGAAGAAAACCTAAAACTTGCGGGTAACGGATCAAGCTTTTCAGAAAATGAAAATTAACAACACCGTGGTCAATACAGAGCTTCAAATATTTTTGTTCAAATTGATGTCGCCTGAACTATTCCTTTTGGTACATAGTCAGTGCCTTCTTATTTTATTGTACATTGCTATTAAATCAAACGCTTTTGCTAGCATGGAGTAGGGTACTTAACGATTTTTGAGAAAAAAAGTGTTATGATTATTTATTAAGGGGTTTTCTTATACAATCTGTGTTTTTTTCAAAATCTTTTGAAACACTGTACTTGATTCGAAGGGGGTGCAATACACTACCGTGTTAAGTTGGTTAGAAATGAGGGACTGTTGAGCAAACACATGGTCCAGACGAAAACACTCGTTAGATACTAATTTGTCTAGCTCCAATGTGAGCAAATAGGGTTTCATGTTTTGAAATAAACGGAAACTTGTATCGAAATTTATTCCTTATTACACATATGTAGGAATAGGTTATTATTTGACCATACTTATGGAATGATGTTTGTAGTTATATTCAGCTAGAAAGAGTCTAACAATGTATATATAATATTAGTTCATAAATCTTTTGAAACTCATGCAGTTAAGGCAAAACTTTGGTTTTTCCGGTTTAGCAAAAATTAAATACATCATATCGATTTATACTGATGATCGATGGTGTGTTGAGAATAAAACACGATTTTTTTTTCCATTTGTAATTTACTTGTAATAAGATATGTATATTACGGCACGATCAAAATTCAAGTCTTGCAATACAAAATCCAATGTTACATGCATCGAACATACATGACATAATGAAATGTGAAAAATAGACTTCAAACCCTAAGAATAAAACAACAATGATTATTTTGTAATTTATTTGAGATAAGTCAACGTTTAGACTCTCTTTTGTTTAGAACGTTGTTTAAATAAGAAGCTATTTTTTTCATACAGTCTCAGATTATGGGAATTGCAAACAATTTGAGTGTCATACATTTTATACAACAAACAATACATAAAAATATATAAGGATAAGATAAATAATTTGATATTTTGCTCGTTTTGACATTTGATTGTTTGTCGTTTATTGTTCATTATATGGAATATTCATCAACTTTAAGACAATTTAAGATTGATCAAGAACGATAACTCTGATATTATTGATTTGTTGGGGGAGTCGATACCTAATACAATTAATAAGAAAATGAGACGTATAAAGCATCAGGATAAACAATGATTTCATTTACAATGGATTAGGTTAACCTACATGCAGGGTATGAATATTTAGTTTAAAATTAAGTTTTGGGGGACACTTCGAACATTATTAGAAATGATCAGCTGATAGTTGTTATGTGTGATCTTTAACATGTTTAAATACGTGGTTTTGAACTGTATGTAAAAAATAAGAAGAACAATTCTTTTAAAGAGATTGGATAAGCGAGATTCAAAGATTTTTTGAGAAAAAAAGATAGTAAATGAAAAAGCAATGCTCTTTTAAATGGTATGTTATTTTTGTTTATATTTTTAACACATTGGCACTGTAGAAAATGGAAAGCGATGGAAAGTTGTATTAAATGTGTATATTGATAATTTTTTTATGAAATTTAGTCAAGACTAAAAACGTACCGAAGTGACTTTTTTCAAGGAATGCTATAATCAGTTCATAATCAAGCAGAACTAAAATTCATTACAGCAATATATTCAATATTTAATTTTGCTGAAAAAAATGTTATACATGATTTTCCTCAAAAGATTTCTATTCCAGACTACTAAATGATTTAATGTGGATGAAAACATATGAATCTGGATTAGTTAAAACGACCTTAATACCTTCTTAAAAACTATTCCCTTTTATTGTAATTTGATGTGCATTTTATTCAGTGTCTGCATCTAGATAATCTTTTAAATCTCTTTGATGAAATATATCTCTACTTCATTTATCTCTATGTTTGGTACAATTATTTTTACTTTATTGTTAAAATGCCTGTAGCATTGACTATTTCACTGTGATGTTTTAATAAATATGACAAAATATGTATGCAAAGTTTTGTGTCTGAATCATACAGTTAAACAGTTGCACTTGCACTTAATTTTTATTTCGAAACTATTCCTAATGTTTAAGTTTGCTTGAATAAGGCCTTTACTTTAGTTTTTTTCAATCTAATGTTGCCTGAATTGCTAAATTATGAAATTTAATTAAAGATCTCGAATTCAATTTTTATTTTCGAAATTCTCTTAGAGCACATTGTAAATAGTTCTGATGTTATTGACTGAGCTTATGTCTTTCAGTTTTTTCTTAGATTTTTTACATTTGAAAAAATAATGGTATTGACTGAAAATTTAATTAGGCCTGTTTTACATTTAATTTTCCGCACTTTAATGAAAGAATATACTCGCTCGCCTTTATATTTGTGTTGATAGTTGCAAAATTTACAGCATCTCTACCCCTCATATAGACACACATTTGTTTCCATCTTTCGTCCTCAACATGCATGGAATATCTGCCACTGGACGTTTAAATACCAAAAATCAATATGTCTTTCTCCTTGTGGGACTCAAAGTAACTTTTAAAACAAAATTAAAATAAAAATCATAGTCAAGAGAACTTCTATCTCTTGTCGTATAGTGCATTGTTCTATGCATACTAAAAGTTCAAGCTACGTTATGAAATTGGCGTAATAATGGTATGTTTTGAGATTCGTTGCCAATCTGTTTATTTTACAATTCGCAGATGGACCATAATACCTATACTTTCGAACACAATCAGCCTATGTGACGTAAGTAATCGAAGAAAATATTGTATTCGTAATGAAATTTCCAATAAATCATAGCAATTGATAACAATTAAGACGTTTATAAAACCCACCTTGCTTTAAAATATATTCCAACTGCAATATCTGTTTTGGTTATTGTTTATACCTGACAACATTAAATGCAAAAGTTCTAAAGAAGTTATAATGTCTTGTGCTGTTAATTAGATAATTAAATTTTGTATTAAACAATGAAAAAAATAATAGTGATATTTAAACATAGTCTACTTTTGGTGTTCCAATAAATCGACAAAATACTGTGTTTGATCAAGATGTTCATTGAAACTATAATAAATTTTACTTGTTTATACTGTAAGTTTACGGATGCACTTTTTTAATGCAATGTTTCTAAATTCTGAGATTTCAGCAACTTTAAAAGATAGATTCTTGAATACCTACATGTAGCTCAAATCACCCAAGTTTTCAATTTATTGTGTTGATGTATCTCGTTTTGCTCAGTCTTTATTTTTCTATCATCTATGTGGTATTTTGTACACTTTTAAGTCTATTCGTATTTTTTAGTACGTGGTCTTCCTTTTTACAAACACAGGTTTCGCTATCTCTTTTATCGCTAAAATATGGATGCATTTACTTTATTTTTAAATTTTCAAGCAAGTATTTATTACTTTTTATACAATTTTAACAAGTATTGCATCACAGGTTACAAGAACTAAAATTTTCAAGCAAGTATTTATTAATTTTTATACAATTTTAACAAGTATTGCATCACAGGTTACAAGAACTAAAAACGTTATCAAGTGTAAAATAAATTAAAAAGAATGCAATAACAGCGACAAGAATATGTATATGGTGTACCGAAGAACAGGACGAACCCCACTAAGGGTCATTTAAATATGCAATAGGTCTGCAATTGTAAATTGAAAACTGTTAATTTGTCAACACATTGCAATCACGTTGATGTAATTTATAATTCTATTGTACTTTGCTGCAGCGTATGCAACCTGCCAAATTTTGATGCATTTACCAATTTACCTTGGTTAAAAAAAATATGATCGTGATAAAGCAGTTAAAGGGAAGCAACTCGAATTCATTTTACGGAAAATAGTAGCGGTTTTAATGGTATCGATATAGTTTTATTTTTTACTGCAAATGATCATTTAATTCGAACCGTATATAAATACTTTGATAATCTGATTAAAATCCGATCTACACTCCCTCTAACGGTGTTGAGTATCGTAGCGAAGTCCTACAGGTTATTTAAATGATATTCTTATTGAATGAAAGTACAAGTAAATAAACTTATAGTCCGCTAAAATCAAACGGTTTACAGATAATGATAGTAGCTATCTTATCAAACGGCGACTTAAATACAAAATGTAAGTGAGGTTAAGGTGCCAAAGATTATTTTAGAAGTTTGGTTGTACCTTTTTCTTTTGACTTTTGTGCCAAGAGGATCAGTTAGAGGTCTGTCTTCAAGTGCGGGCTTTGCGTACGAAAATCTGACAAAGCTTACGTTAAAGACTAATTTTCAAAACAATCGTCGGGTAAATTGCCGAGTATTTAACATTTGCCACCACCGGAGATGAAGAAATGACTGCTAAATATCAAGATACCCACGGATACAATTAAAATTAATTGAAAAAATTATAACAAATATATGAACTTTAAGAGATATTCTAAAGATATTCCAAAATTAACAAGGTTAATCACACCTTTATCCTTTGGTCTATACTGATAGTCCATTGGCAACAATTTTTACCACATGTCCTTATTTTGATATAAGTTTTATTAATTATACATATTATATACGTATTATCTCCTGTATTGTTGAACCATTTAAGGAGGTCACTCCCATCTATATTCATTTTACGTAGATTCTGCAGGTGATTGACATCCTCAATTCCAAGGTGTTAAACGTCTCCATATAAAGAAAGTAAACATAAGTTTTCTTTTCAACACCAATGCGATGACCATTGTGCGTCAAGAAATTCTGGCGTAATTGGAAAAAATCAATATAATTCAAACTCATCCAATGAAAAATCGAGCTCGTCCATTGGGCAGTTAACTAATTGAACATGTGGATAAAATCTACAAACACTTTTAAAATTGGATAATTTCATTCTAAACATGTCATCAATAATGAGTGGGAATTTTTATCATCGAAGACCAGTTATTAAAAGAGAACCACCATTTAATGCATGCGTTTTATATAATCTTGGTAAGTTCAATGCATGAGTTTTATTAGGTTAAAATATATAGAGAACCGGCAAAAATAATACGCTTATATTTTTTTTTTTTTATTAAATTTATAAAAGAAAGCAAAGTTTTATCAAACCTTGTGCACGTGTTTACTGTTTTATGTTTACCTCAAATGCAATTTTAACAAGATACTATATATGTTTGCACCATTTAAAAAAAAATCAAACTCATAAACATAGAAAGGAGTATTGTTAAACAACCGCTAAGTTTTAACAAAAGTTACTGATACATTGAGTACTTTTATAAAATATCTAAAGTGAAATTTTTTGTTAAATAAATTTTTCTGTTTTTATGAAAGCAAATTAAAAATCCTTGACAGCACTTTATCAAATTTTAAAATATGGAACATATGTTACAGAAAATGATGGCTCGTGCACGTCACGTGCTTTTGAACGAGAACGTATGCACTCGTTATGTTGCGTTACATTTTATAAAATCTTTTAACCGCAGCTAATCTTTTAATAAAGTATTATCAATGATGTTGATTCCAAGTTAGAATGTAACAATTCCATTTTTAAACGGTCAGTAATAATTTGTTTATTAATTGAATATTTTCATTTATCTTTAAAATGATAATCATATTATTTTTTTTCAAATATCTATTCTACATTTTTGATATAAAAATTGGGAGACTTTCAAATGTTGGCGAAAGATCAAACACACGGGATGGCAAACATGAATATAAACTTGCTTCAGTTGGCCATTTTTATTTCTTGATACCCTAAAATATTACCAGAACTCACTTATAAATACTGTCTAGCCTCATCCCGATGTAGAAATTGTTGAACGAATATCCAACCAGAATTTTGCAGAGAAATGAGCATGCGACATCATTTAAAGTAAATATAGGCCCCATCGTGTTTGTGTATGTGTGTGTGTTCCCATCTCACAGTCAAATTAAAAATACAATTTCCTTTATAAGACAGTCATAAGAACTGTGAACGGGAGACCCAAAACAATAATTTGACCTGATATTTTTTGGCCATAAAATTTTAAACATATACCGGTGTTGCCAAGACGTAGACTATATATATATATACTAACAAATTCATTGCATGATATTCAATTGTCGCCAAATAATTTATGTGTATTTTATATTTTCAGATTCCTCACAGAGAGTCCCAGCCTCTCCAAGACGCCATTCATTAAGTGTGACATCTTCCCCTCAACAATCACCATCAACAACCACCATTACATCATCAACGGAACAAATGTTACTTTTACAGCCACAGGTAATTTACATGTTACTTTTGCATCCGCAGTTAATTTACATGTTACTTTTGCATCGCAGTTAATTTACATGTTACTTTTGCATTCGCGGTTAATTTACATGTTACTTTTGTATTTACAGTTAATTTACATGTTAATTTTACATCTACTTCATTTCAACTCTTGTAAAAAGTTGTCTCATTACCGGGCAGTTAAATTACTTACATGTTACATTTATAATCACACGATCATTTGATCTTTAAAGTCCTAACTTGTTCTTGCACGTATATATGCATCCCTGACTTTCAAATGGTCGATTCGATCGCTCCTGACAGAGGTAAAAAAAGAAAAGCAATTCAACTTATATTTTCAGACATGCACGGAATATTTACCACTAGACGTTAAGCACTAAAACATCAACCATTCACATTTCTAAAGACAGCTGTATGTAGTTAATTAAAACACTGGACAAAATATCTTTATCAATAATAACGATGTGTTTGTTGACACCTTATATAGTTTTAAAAATTTTATTTTGATATTTTTCAAGGCTACCTTCTTCTGTTAACACCTTTATAATCCATAAGAAAAGGTCGATTGCCTCGCGATTATTAGATAGACTAAGGATCTAGTTTTTTTTTGTTTTTGTTTTTTTTTTTTTTTTTTCATCGTCGGTTTAAGTCGGGAGAATGGTTCGAAATTAAAACATTTAAGGATGTTTGCTCCTCTATTTTTTGAATTTTTGACAGTTTTTCGGAATCCTCTGGTTTTATCCATGTATTGTCATTAAAAAAAAAAATGCCCACTAACCCCTATTTTTCTGTTCATAATTTTAAAACTTATACTTCAAAAAGCCATATTTCAAAATCTTATAAAATCCTTGTTATTTTTTCATAGTTTTTGAAACAAAAAAGGTGACAATATTAAATGTATGAAAAATCTAGAGATAATTATTTCCCGCCAAATTTCCAATGGCTTATATCTTGAAAACGACTGCACTCCATTTTTTCCTACTTTTTTAGTTTCTTAATTTGTATACTATCAATTCATAACAGTCTTTCAAAAAGCTTGTTATTTTTAAACAGAGTAGCGAACATCCTTAACAAAATGAACTCTTTTTTTTTCTCCAAACAACTTTTAAATTTAACATGTAAAACTCAATCATAATGGTAAAACATTGACAGTGAATAGAAATGCATGTCTCGGTTTTGAAGAGTTGGAAAACAAAATATAAAAGAAAATGTTAAAATTGCAATTGGGAAAATTATTATTCATTTTATTAGCGTATGCATGTATATTAATTAACTGAAACTACTTATCCGTATACTCTGGTTGAGCCGGGACTTTAACTGTTATCACTTTCGCGAACAATGGATTTTAACCATATGGTTAATGTCATATGCTTCAGTTATAACGAGCGGAGGCACACTCCGTTAAAGGCGTGAACATTTATTTATAACACCAATATTAATTTAAGTAATTAGAGTATTAATTTCTTGTATTTGTTTCATAAATCCGGGCACGTGTTTAAGATAGCGATAAAAGTTCGATTTCGACGAATACGGTGGTTGCTCCTCGCACGTCAACACCAAACACCAATTGACATAACTTATAATGTCATGAACACGAGTAAAGTGAAAACTTAATTGCCATGAAACCACAGAATTATATATTACTATGATAGAGAACCACTTGATGTGTATTAAAAACGCAGTGGCGTAGAGAAAATGTTTAAATGACCAAATGCACGTGCAAAAATCTAAAGTATCCGCTAATAATTAGGTTCTGTCGATTACATGTATTGCTTTCACCTAATTAAATAAACGATTCAAAATTCAAAAATTGTTATTAATTTTACCACGACGACAATCACATGATTGGAACACATTTTATACATAAACGCACGCAAACAGAAACCAAATTTAAGAATAGACTCAGTAATATTATATTTCCGTACATTGAGTTTAAATTAGAAACAATGTCGAAATTTAAAAAATATTAACATTGTAAGGTGAAGCCAAAAGGTATTCACAAAGATATGTTTAGGTGCCTAAATATGCTAAAACTCAAAATTCACCAGTAAAAGATTCGATGTAGTTAATTTTAAAATGAAGTGATGAAATTTCAATTAATATAGATTTTTCTACGGTGACGTTCTTGTTAGATTTGATCTTGGTCAATATGTAATTGGTTAATATTTCTCGCACCTTGTGAATGTTTTATGTTGACATTTGACTTAGGGGTCAATTTTTTTTCGCAGCTTGTGTTGTATTTGCTAAGAGAAAACGGACGTCAGCATCAGGCTATATAACACAGCTACTTTAAAATTCAAACATTATTCACTTGAAACTTGCTCTTGTAAGATCTGCTGTCAACAAAAAGAATATCAGTAAGACATTTTGATTTTTTTCTGTTTGTAGGCTGCCTTCACATCTCAAGCCAGTTTTCTGGGAGATTTGCCTGCACCGTTTGCTTCGTGCGGGACACAGTCAGGTAGTGCGGACATCGGCATATTTCCATCATCTGCAGGATTTCAAGGAACAATGCCTTCGGATACATCATACGCATCAGAAGATATTCCTTCTGATATTTTTCAGGGCGGCTTCGATTCATCTGCTTTTCAAAACATACAACAGGGCTATCCAGAAACCTACAGTTACGAAGGAGCATTCATGGTGGACAAAGAGTCAGCTAAACAGCTAGGAGCTATGTATTCACAGGAAAATCAAAGTTTCCCAGGATCTCAACCAAAGTATACCGATTCCATGATGTCTTACGAAGGCAGTTTTCAAGCATTTCCGGCACAGGACTGTGACTTATTACCACAAAGATACATCAGTGACACTAAACAAAAATTCACTTATCCATCACCTCATGAACTGTTCCAAGCACCTCATATTGGATATTCCGAAATCGATCAAAAACATCCGCCATTCAGTTCTCATCAAAGTTTTAGTGATGCTTCAAACATTTTCTGCAGAGACAGAAGCAGTTTTCCTAGTTACGGTCAGGGTTTCTATGACAACCGAAGTTTACCTCACACGGAGACTGATAGGACTCATTATCGTCCTGGAGATTTAAATGTAGTGCGTCAGGGTTTCACCCGTAGACCGCCTCTAACAATTCCAATGCCTCCTGGTACCCCAGAAGGGTAAGTTGACTTGTAACCAGTTATACAATTATTACTTGATTGATCTCTTTTTCAAATTCTATTTTTGCTACTTATCTATAAAGTGACTTTTTCATAACCTATGCCGAATTTATCGTCACTTATCCTTAAAATGTCATTTCAGAAAATAGAAACGAATATATTTGGAATGCTATTTTCAAAATACAAATCTGTTAATTTTTTTCTTACTCGTCTTTAATACCTGTTACCAACATGACATTTAAATTTTAAAACATGTATTCAATCTTTAAAACATGTATTCCATCTTTACAGAATGGATGTTCAGAAATTTCATATCAAATCACCAGCTACCCCTTCCACACCGAGTTCTACAAGGTCTTCCCCTGGGAGGGAACAACCACAGAAGGAGAGTCTATTGTGTGCAGTTTGTGGCGACAATGCTGCTTGTCAACATTACGGAGTCAGAACCTGTGAGGGATGCAAGGGATTTTTCAAGGTAAGAACATCCATTTTTGTTTTATTCCAATTCTCTTTGATTTGTGAATATCTACATCGGCAATGTTTTTATAAATCATTTATGAATTCTTAAGTAATATTTGTTGCTCACATTCGGTTAGTAGCAAAGAGTCTATTTTTTCTTAAATAAAAATCTATGTTTTATTCTTAAACAGAGAACAGTACAGAAAAATGCCAAGTACGTGTGTTTGGCCGATAAAAATTGTCCAGTAGACAAGCGAAGACGGAACAGATGCCAGTTTTGCAGATTCCAAAAGTGTCTGGTTGTTGGCATGGTCAAAGAAGGTACGTTAATTTCTATCTAATCAATTTTCATTTTTTATAATTATCATTGTATAAAATTTTAAAGCTATCTATATACTTGTCTTTATAATTTTACTGAATTTTAAAATGTAGCTGAACACTTAGGAACACGAACATTCATGTAAATATTTATTTCAATATGTCAGTTTAAGTCTTTTATCTTTATTGGTTTGATTGTGAGTAGAAAACCATCCTGTAATTATATATTAAGTGATACAATAAACTCATCATAGATACCTGTCTACCAGGATTTAAATTTTGTATTTGCGCCATACGCTCGTTTCGTCTACAAAAGACTCATCAGTGACATATAGGTTAAACATTGTATTTTTTTACAGTTGTGAGAACAGACAGTTTAAAAGGCAGACGTGGTCGGCTTCCATCAAAGCCAAAAAGTCCACAAGAATCACCACCTTCACCCCCAGTCAGCCTCATTACTGCATTAGTCCGAGCACATGTAGATTCTTCCCCAGACATTCCAAATCTGGACTACAGTAAGGTAAGTTACAACACGTTTAAATATACCTTTGAAAATTAAGTTTTAAACAACAGATAAGTACATATATAGGGTTTTATGTTTCGGTATTCGTTATCATAGTAAGAATAAATTTGAGGCAACAGTAGTTTATCGATTCAAAACTCCTAAATTCATTTAAAAGATACAAATTAACGTAAAACACTAAATCTATGGGAATTTCATGAACTACAAAAGGAGCAAGAACGCATGCGTCGACAGGGTGATCATCTTCTGCAACGATTTTGAAATTATATACAGCTTTAACCTTATGTGGACATTGTTCTCTAAATCACTGTGACGGTTGATATAGATATTATCTTGTATCTAAAAGGAACACACCCCTTTCGTGTATGCTTTAATTTTATAATTCAAATTAACATTTAAAATGAAAGTAATACAAAATATCTTTATTACAATTATTTAACCAACTGATTTGTTTTTTTACCAACAGTTTGAAGTGCCTTCCGGTTCAACAAGCCCAACCTCACATGAAGAAAAAATCAGGCTTTTCTATGATATTATCCTCACCTCCATGGATATACTGAAAGCATGGGCAGAAAAAATCCCGGGCTTCTGTGACCTGTGCAAAGAAGATCAAGATCTTCTTTTCAAATCAGCATCATTAGAACTCTTTGTTTTGCGGATAGCATACAGGTAAGTCACAAATTGCGCTTTAATATATAAAACGTGGTAGAAGGACAAAAGTCAAAACTTTTTCAACGGCTTACTTGAATATTGATTCAACTGATATGAAACTAAAAACAATTTAGTAAGTTAAAATAAGTGAATCGTGAATGGGTGTCTTTTGGAAATTGTGAATTGTTATTATAAAAAATATATTAAAATTTATTTGCTGATTCTGTCAAAATATTTAAATGTAATGCCTTATCTATCATACTAATTATATGCAATTAACCTTTCAGAGTTCATCCAAATGATGACCAGATAATTTTTGACAATGGCCAGGTATTCCACAGAGACGAGATCAGAAGTATATTTGGAGAATGGATAGATTCCATTGTCGACTTTGGGCTGTCTCTCCACAGAAACAACCTAGACATTTCATCACTTGCTTGTATGGCAGCTCTAACTCTTGTCACAAGTAAGTCATTTCAATTTACTATTTTTCCTTTAGTCACAAGTAAGTCATTTTAGTCTACTATTCTTACTATAGTCACAAGTAAGTCATCTTATTTTACTATTCTTTCAAAATGTATTATCCTTCTTGGTCTACCTTGCTTAGCAGCTCTTTAAAAATTCTTAGTTTGCTATTTTTTTTCAAAATGTATTATCCCGCTTAGTCTAGTTTCTTTCTGTTTACTGAATATTACGTTGCAAAATTACGTTTCTCTCACATGGTGCGACTTTTGAAGTCTACAGTAAAATATTTTGTTCCTGGTATCTACATCATGTATGCCAATAGAATTTAGGCTACCACCAAAGTTTCATTAACATTACAATTCTTCTTTAAAAAGTCACATACACTGGAAAATTATCGAAGAAATCCAATTATCCGATACAAAATTATGAAACAAATATGCATTAGGAATACACTAACGGGACTTTGCGATGTAATGTCATGAACAAACTTTATAATTTCGTTTTTTTTTTTTGTAGCACGGCATGGAGTCAAAGATCAAAAGAAAATGGAAGATTTACAAATGAAAATCATAGACTGTTTGCGTGATCACTGTACATACAATAGTGACGCACAGAAGAAGCCACATTTATTTTCCTACATTCTCAGTACGGAAGCAGAACTTAGAACATTAAGCCGAGAAGGGCTTCAACGAATGTTGTTTTTTAAACTGGAAGACATTTTTCAGGCCCCACCTATCATTGAAGATACTTATTTATCAAGTGCACTACCATTTTAAATTTGCATTCATGATGTCATTCACTATGGAAAAGGATGACGTGGATATTAGTATTGACATTTGAATTGATATTTTTTTTATTATAAAACATTATATGTCTGTGAAAAAAAAAGATAATTATATGTTTATTTTCTAATTTATATTGCAAAAATATGACACACATTCTAGGTTTCGGGTACCTGTATGGACTAGAAATTCGATTCGCTGTTTCATAATTTAATGCATTCTGGGTTATTTAATTTACGTACTCAAAAACACCAAAAACAATGGTGTCGTTGACCAATTATATGACCTCATTTTCATTTTTTGGTACCAACAGTGAAACTACCCATAGTTTACTAGATTATTAAACTGGAAATAGACGAAGTCATTGCATCTCTTAATAGTGCTATTTTTTATAAAGTGCTTTGTTGTAATAAACAAATGGTTTGTTTTTCTCGAGAAAACCTTAGTGATAATTGTTTTTTATATTCAAATGTTTCTCTGCAGATGTAACTTAAAAGTGTTAACAAGAAATATCTATAGACCTTTTTCATATAACCGACTTTTGACCCCGGATTATATAATTTTTCGACAGGTTGCCTTATCTGCTGTCCGACATACTAAGAGCGACCAAAAGATGTAAAATCAAATATATGGTCAGTGAAGTTTTGGAGAAAGTTTACTGCTTACCCCACAATTGTACCGACTGGAGCTTGATTTTTCTTGTTTATGTTGCTCTTACTTGACGGAGTACCAGAATGTCCTACAACAGAATAGGTGACATGTCGAAAAATATTAACT